>NW_027476093.1:3305000-3511886 GCF_051020955.1 Megalopta genalis
AACAAACAACAAACAACAAACAACAAACAACAAACAACAAACAACAAACAACAAACAACAAACAACAAACAACAAACAACAAACAACAAACAACAAACAACAAACAACAAACAACAAACAACAAACAACAAACAACAAACAACAAACAACAAACAACAAACAACAAACAACAAACAACAAACAACAAACAACGAAGAACAAACAACAAACAACGAAGAACAAACAACAAACAACGAAGAACAAACAACAAACAACGAAGAACAAACAACAAACAACGAAGAACAAACAACAAACAACGAAGAACAAACAACAAACAACGAAGAACAAACAACAAACAACAAACAACGAAGAACAAACAACAAACAACAAACAACGAAGAACAAACAACAAACAACAAACAACGAAGAACAAACAACAAACAACAAACAACGAAGAACAAACAACAAACAACAAACAACGAAGAACAAACAACAAACAACGAAGAACATACAACAAACAACAAACAACAAACAACAAACAACGAAGAACAAACAACGAAGAACAAACAACAAACAACGAAGAACAAACAACAAACAACGAAGAACAAACAACAAACAACGAAGAACAA
Source organism: Megalopta genalis (assembly GCF_051020955.1). Lineage (NCBI taxonomy): Eukaryota > Metazoa > Arthropoda > Insecta > Hymenoptera > Halictidae > Megalopta > Megalopta genalis. Next base: position 3,305,608 of record NW_027476093.1, read on the forward strand.
ACAACAAACAACGAAGAACAAACAACAAACAACGAAGAACAAACAACAAACAACGAAGAACAAACAACAAACAACGAAGAACAAACAACAAACAACGAAGAACAAACAACAAACAACGAAGAACAAACAACAAACAACGAAGAACAAACAACAAACAACGAAGAACAAACAAGAAACAACGAAGAACAAACAACAAACAACGAAGAACAAACAACAAACAACGAAGAACAAACAACAAACAACGAAGAACAAACAACAAACAACGAAGAACAAACAACAAACAACGAAGAACAAACAACAAACAACGAAGAACAAACAACAAATAACGAAGAACAAACAACAAACAACAAACAACGAAGAACAAACAAAAAACAACAAACAACGAAGAACAAACAACAAACAACAAACAACGAAGAACAAACAACAAACAACGAAGAACAAACAACAAACAACAAACAACGAAGAACAAACAACAAACAACAAACAACGAAGAACAAACAACAAACAACAAACAACGAAGAACAAACAACAAACAACAAACAACGAAGAACAAACAACAAACAACAAACAACGAAGAACAAACAACAAACAACAAACAACAAACAACAAACAACAAACAACAAACAACAAACAACAAACAACAAACAACAAACAACAAACAACAAACAACAAACAACAAACAACAAACAACAAACAACAAACAACAAACAACAAACAACAAACAACAAACAACAAACAACAAACAACAAACAACAAACAACAAACAACAAACAACAAACAACAAACAACAAACAACAAACAACAAACAACAAACAACAAACAACAAACAACAAACAACAAACAACAAACAACAAACAACAAACAACAAACAACAAACAACAAACAACAAACAACAAACAACAAACAACAAACAACAAACAACAAACAACAAACAACAAACAACAAACAACAAACAACAAACAACAAACAACAAACAACAAACAACAAACAACAAACAACAAACAACAAACAACAAACAACAAACAACAAACAACAAACAACAAACAACAAACAACAAACAACAAACAACAAACAACAAACAACAAACAACAAACAACAAACAACAAACAACAAACAACAAACAACAAACAACAAACAACAAACAACAAACAACAAACAACAAACAACAAACAACAAACAACAAACAACAAACAACAAACAACAAACAACAAACAACAAACAACAAACAACAAACAACAAACAACAAACAACAAACAACAAACAACAAACAACAAACAACAAACAACAAACAACAAACAACAAACAACAAACAACAAACAACAAACAACAAACAACAAACAACAAACAACAAACAACAAACAACAAACAACAAACAACAAACAACAAACAACAAACAACAAACAACAAACAACAAACAACAAACAACAAACAACAAACAACAAACAACAAACAACAAACAACAAACAACAAACAACAAACAACAAACAACAAACAACAAACAACAAACAACAAACAACAAACAACAAACAACAAACAACAAACAACAAACAACAAACAACAAACAACAAACAACAAACAACAAACAACAAACAACAAACAACAAACAACAAACAACAAACAACAAACAACAAACAACAAACAACAAACAACAAACAACAAACAACAAACAACAAACAACAAACAACAAACAACAAACAACAAACAACAAACAACAAACAACAAACAACAAACAACAAACAACAAACAACAAACAACAAACAACAAACAACAAACAACAAACAACAAACAACAAACAACAAACAACAAACAACAAACAACAAACAACAAACAACAAACAACAAACAACAAACAACAAACAACAAACAACAAACAACAAACAACAAACAACAAACAACAAACAACAAACAACAAACAACAAACAACAAACAACAAACAACAAACAACAAACAACAAACAACAAACAACAAACAACAAACAACAAACAACAAACAACAAACAACAAACAACAAACAACAAACAACAAACAACAAACAACAAACAACAAACAACAAACAACAAACAACAAACAACAAACAACAAACAACAAACAACAAACAACAAACAACAAACAACAAACAACAAACAACAAACAACAAACAACAAACAACAAACAACAAACAACAAACAACAAACAACAAACAACTAACAACAAACAACAAACAACAAACAACAAACAACAAACAACAAACAACAAACAACAAACAACAAACAACGAAGAACAAACAAAGAAGAACAAACAACGAAGAACAAACAACGAAGAACAAACAACGAAGAACAAACAACGAAGAACAAACAAAGAAGAACAAACAACGAAGAACAAACAACGAAGAACAAACAACGAAGAACAAACAACGAAGAACAAACAACGAAGAACAAACAACGAAGAACAAACAACGAAGAACAAACAACGAAGAACAAACAACGAAGAACAAACAACGAAGAACAAACAACGAAGAACAAACAACGAAGAACAAACAACGAAGAACAAACAACGAAGAACAAACAACAAACAACAAACAACAAACAACAAACAACAAACAACAAACAACAAACAACAAACAACAAACAACAAACAACAAACAACAAACAACAAACAACAAACAACAAACAACAAACAACAAACAACAAACAACAAACAACAAACAACAAACAACAAACAACAAACAACAAACAACAAACAACAAACAACAAACAACAAACAACAAACAACAAACAACAAACAACAAACAACAAACAACAAACAACAAACAACAAACAACAAACAACAAACAACAAACAACAAACAACAAACAACAAACAACAAACAACAAACAACAAACAACAAACAACAAACAACAAACAACAAACAACAAACAACAAACAACAAACAACAAACAACAAACAACAAACAACAAACAACAAACAACAAACAACAAACAACAAACAACAAACAACAAACAACAAACAACAAACAACAAACAACAAACAACAAACAACAAACAACAAACAACAAACAACAAACAACAAACAACAAACAACAAACAACAAACAACAAACAACAAACAACAAACAACAAACAACAAACAACAAACAACAAACAACAAACAACAAACAACAAACAACAAACAACAAACAACAAACAACAAACAACAAACAACAAACAACAAACAACAAACAACAAACAACAAACAACAAACAACAAACAACAAACAACAAACAACAAACAACAAACAACAAACAACAAACAACAAACAACAAACAACAAACAACAAACAACAAACAACAAACAACAAACAACAAACAACAAACAACAAACAACAAACAACAAACAACAAACAACAAACAACAAACAACAAACAACGAACAACGAACAACGAACAACGAACAACGAACAACGAACAACGAACAACGAACAACGAACAACGAACAACGAACAACGAACAACGAACAACGAACAACGAACAACGAACAACGAACAACGAACAACGAACAACGAACAACGAACAACGAACAACGAACAACGAACAACGAACAACGAACAACGAACAACGAACAACGAACAACGAACAACGAACAACGAACAACGAACAACGAACAACGAACAACGAACAACGAACAACGAACAACGAACAACGAACAACGAACAACGAACAACGAACAACGAACAACGAACAACGAACAACGAACAACGAACAACGAACAACGAACAACGAACAACGAACAACGAACAACGAACAACGAACAACGAACAACGAACAACGAACAACGAACAACGAACAACGAACAACGAACAACGAACAACAAACAACAAACAACAAACAACAAACAACAAACAACAAACAACAAACAACAAACAACAAACAACAAACAACAAACAACAAACAACAAACAACAAACAACAAACAACAAACAACAAACAACAAACAACAAACAACAAACAACAAACAACAAACAACAAACAACAAACAACAAACAACAAACAACAAACAACAAACAACAAACAACAAACAACAAACAACAAACAACAAACAACAAACAACAAACAACAAACAACAAACAACAAACAACAAACAACAAACAACAAACAACAAACAACAAACAACAAACAACAAACAACAAACAACAAACAACAAACAACAAACAACAAACAACAAACAACAAACAACAAACAACAAACAACAAACAACAAACAACAAACAACAAACAACAAACAACAAACAACAAACAACAAACAACAAACAACAAACAACAAACAACAAACAACAAACAACAAACAACAAACAACAAACAACAAACAACAAACAACAAACAACAAACAACAAACAACAAACAACAAACAACAAACAACAAACAACAAACAACAAACAACAAACAACAAACAACAAACAACAAACAACAAACAACAAACAACAAACAACAAACAACAAACAACAAACAACAAACAACAAACAACAAACAACAAACAACAAACAACAAACAACAAACAACAAACAACAAACAACAAACAACAAACAACAAACAACAAACAACAAACAACAAACAACAAACAACAAACAACAAACAACAAACAACAAACAACAAACAACAAACAACAAACAACAAACAACAAACAACAAACAACAAACAACAAACAACAAACAACAAACAACAAACAACAAACAACAAACAACAAACAACAAACAACAAACAACAAACAACAAACAACAAACAACAAACAACAAACAACAAACAACAAACAACAAACAACAAACAACAAACAACAAACAACAAACAACAAACAACAAACAACAAACAACAAACAACAAACAACAAACAACAAACAACAAACAACAAACAACAAACAACAAACAACAAACAACAAACAACAAACAACAAACAACAAACAACAAACAACAAACAACAAACAACAAACAACAAACAACAAACAACAAACAACAAACAACAAACAACAAACAACAAACAACAAACAACAAACAACAAACAACAAACAACAAACAACAAACAACAAACAACAAACAACAAACAACAAACAACAAACAACAAACAACAAACAACAAACAACAAACAACAAACAACAAACAACAAACAACAAACAACAAACAACAAACAACAAACAACAAACAACAAACAACAAACAACAAACAACAAACAACAAACAACAAACAACAAACAACAAACAACAAACAACAAACAACAAACAACAAACAACAAACAACAAACAACAAACAACAAACAACAAACAACAAACAACAAACAACAAACAACAAACAACAAACAACAAACAACAAACAACAAACAACAAACAACAAACAACAAACAACAAACAACAAACAACAAACAACAAACAACAAACAACAAACAACAAACAACAAACAACAAACAACAAACAACAAACAACAAACAACAAACAACAAACAACAAACAACAAACAACAAACAACAAACAACAAACAACAAACAACAAACAACAAACAACAAACAACAAACAACAAACAACAAACAACAAACAACAAACAACAAACAACAAACAACAAACAACAAACAACAAACAACAAACAACAAACAACAAACAACAAACAACAAACAACAAACAACAAACAACAAACAACAAACAACAAACAACAAACAACAAACAACAAACAACAAACAACTAACAACAAACAACAAACAACAAACAACAAACAACAAACAACAAACAACAAACAACAAACAACAAACAACGAAGAACAAACAAAGAAGAACAAACAACGAAGAACAAACAACGAAGAACAAACAACGAAGAACAAACAACGAAGAACAAACAAAGAAGAACAAACAACGAAGAACAAACAACGAAGAACAAACAACGAAGAACAAACAACGAAGAACAAACAACGAAGAACAAACAACGAAGAACAAACAACGAAGAACAAACAACGAAGAACAAACAACGAAGAACAAACAACGAAGAACAAACAACGAAGAACAAACAACGAAGAACAAACAACGAAGAACAAACAACAAACAACAAACAACAAACAACAAACAACAAACAACAAACAACAAACAACAAACAACAAACAACAAACAACAAACAACAAACAACAAACAACAAACAACAAACAACAAACAACAAACAACAAACAACAAACAACAAACAACAAACAACAAACAACAAACAACAAACAACAAACAACAAACAACAAACAACAAACAACAAACAACAAACAACAAACAACAAACAACAAACAACAAACAACAAACAACAAACAACAAACAACAAACAACAAACAACAAACAACAAACAACAAACAACAAACAACAAACAACAAACAACAAACAACAAACAACAAACAACAAACAACAAACAACAAACAACAAACAACAAACAACAAACAACAAACAACAAACAACAAACAACAAACAACAAACAACAAACAACAAACAACAAACAACAAACAACAAACAACAAACAACAAACAACAAACAACAAACAACAAACAACAAACAACAAACAACAAACAACAAACAACAAACAACAAACAACAAACAACAAACAACAAACAACAAACAACAAACAACAAACAACAAACAACAAACAACAAACAACAAACAACAAACAACAAACAACAAACAACAAACAACAAACAACAAACAACAAACAACAAACAACAAACAACAAACAACAAACAACAAACAACAAACAACAAACAACAAACAACAAACAACAAACAACAAACAACAAACAACGAACAACGAACAACGAACAACGAACAACGAACAACGAACAACGAACAACGAACAACGAACAACGAACAACGAACAACGAACAACGAACAACGAACAACGAACAACGAACAACGAACAACGAACAACGAACAACGAACAACGAACAACGAACAACGAACAACGAACAACGAACAACGAACAACGAACAACGAACAACGAACAACGAACAACGAACAACGAACAACGAACAACGAACAACGAACAACGAACAACGAACAACGAACAACGAACAACGAACAACGAACAACGAACAACGAACAACGAACAACGAACAACGAACAACGAACAACGAACAACGAACAACGAACAACGAACAACGAACAACGAACAACGAACAACGAACAACGAACAACGAACAACGAACAACGAACAACGAACAACGAACAACGAACAACGAACAACGAACAACGAACAACAAACAACAAACAACAAACAACAAACAACAAACAACAAACAACAAACAACAAACAACAAACAACAAACAACAAACAACAAACAACAAACAACAAACAACAAACAACAAACAACAAACAACAAACAACAAACAACAAACAACAAACAACAAACAACAAACAACAAACAACAAACAACAAACAACAAACAACAAACAACAAACAACAAACAACAAACAACAAACAACAAACAACAAACAACAAACAACAAACAACAAACAACAAACAACAAACAACAAACAACAAACAACAAACAACAAACAACAAACAACAAACAACAAACAACAAACAACAAACAACAAACAACAAACAACAAACAACAAACAACAAACAACAAACAACAAACAACAAACAACAAACAACAAACAACAAACAACAAACAACAAACAACAAACAACAAACAACAAACAACAAACAACAAACAACAAACAACAAACAACAAACAACAAACAACAAACAACAAACAACAAACAACAAACAACAAACAACAAACAACAAACAACAAACAACAAACAACAAACAACAAACAACAAACAACAAACAACAAACAACAAACAACAAACAACAAACAACAAACAACAAACAACAAACAACAAACAACAAACAACAAACAACAAACAACAAACAACAAACAACAAACAACAAACAACAAACAACAAACAACAAACAACAAACAACAAACAACAAACAACAAACAACAAACAACAAACAACAAACAACAAACAACAAACAACAAACAACAAACAACAAACAACAAACAACAAACAACAAACAACAAACAACAAACAACAAACAACAAACAACAAACAACAAACAACAAACAACAAACAACAAACAACAAACAACAAACAACAAACAACAAACAACAAACAACAAACAACAAACAACAAACAACAAACAACAAACAACAAACAACAAACAACAAACAACAAACAACAAACAACAAACAACAAACAACAAACAACAAACAACAAACAACAAACAACAAACAACAAACAACAAACAACGAACAACGAACAACGAACAACGAACAACGAACAACGAACAACGAACAACGAACAACGAACAACGAACAACGAACAACGAACAACGAACAACGAACAACGAACAACGAACAACGAACAACGAACAACGAACAACGAACAACGAACAACGAACAACGAACAACGAACAACGAACAACGAACAACGAACAACGAACAACGAACAACGAACAACGAACAACGAACAACGAACAACGAACAACGAACAACGAACAACGAACAACGAACAACGAACAACGAACAACGAACAACGAACAACGAACAACGAACAACGAACAACGAACAACGAACAACGAACAACGAACAACGAACAACGAACAACGAACAACGAACAACAAACAACAAACAACAAACAACAAACAACAAACAACAAACAACAAACAACAAACAACAAACAACAAACAACAAACAACAAACAACAAACAACAAACAACAAACAACAAACAACAAACAACAAACAACAAACAACAAACAACAAACAACAAACAACAAACAACAAACAACAAACAACAAACAACAAACAACAAACAACAAACAACAAACAACAAACAACAAACAACAAACAACAAACAACAAACAACAAACAACAAACAACAAACAACAAACAACAAACAACAAACAACAAACAACAAACAACAAACAACAAACAACGAAGAACAAACAAAGAAGAACAAACAACGAAGAACAAACAAAGAAGAACAAACAACGAAGAACAAACAAAGAAGAACAAACAAAGAAGAACAAACAAAGAAGAACAAACAACGAAGAACAAACAACGAAGAACAAACAACGAAGAACAAACAACGAAGAACAAACAACGAAGAACAAACAACCAACAACAAACAACAAACAACAAACAACAAACAACAAACAACAAACAACAAACAACAAACAACAAACAACAAACAACAAACAACAAACAACAAACAACAAACAACAAACAACAAACAACAAACAACAAACAACAAACAACAAACAACAAACAACAAACAACAAACAACAAACAACAAACAACAAACAACAAACAACAAACAACAAACAACAAACAACAAACAACAAACAACAAACAACAAACAACAAACAACAAACAACAAACAACAAACAACAAACAACAAACAACAAACAACAAACAACAAACAACAAACAACAAACAACAAACAACAAACAACAAACAACAAACAACAAACAACAAACAACAAACAACAAACAACAAACAACAAACAACAAACAACAAACAACAAACAACAAACAACAAACAACAAACAACAAACAACAAACAACAAACAACAAACAACAAACAACAAACAACAAACAACAAACAACAAACAACAAACAACAAACAACAAACAACAAACAACAAACAACAAACAACAAACAACAAACAACAAACAACAAACAACAAACAACAAACAACAAACAACAAACAACAAACAACAAACAACAAACAACAAACAACAAACAACAAACAACAAACAACAAACAACAAACAACAAACAACAAACAACAAACAACAAACAACAAACAACAAACAACAAACAACAAACAACAAACAACAAACAACAAACAACAAACAACAAACAACAAACAACAAACAACAAACAACAAACAACAAACAACAAACAACAAACAACAAACAACAAACAACAAACAACAAACAACAAACAACAAACAACAAACAACAAACAACAAACAACAAACAACAAACAACAAACAACAAACAACAAACAACAAACAACAAACAACAAACAACAAACAACAAACAACAAACAACAAACAACAAACAACAAACAACAAACAACAAACAACAAACAACAAACAACAAACAACAAACAACAAACAACAAACAACAAACAACAAACAACAAACAACAAACAACAAACAACAAACAACAAACAACAAACAACAAACAACAAACAACAAACAACAAACAACAAACAACAAACAACAAACAACAAACAACAAACAACAAACAACAAACAACAAACAACAAACAACAAACAACAAACAACAAACAACAAACAACAAACAACAAACAACAAACAACAAACAACAAACAACAAACAACAAACAACAAACAACAAACAACAAACAACAAACAACAAACAACAAACAACAAACAACAAACAACAAACAACGAAGAACAAACAACAAACAACGAAGAACAAACAACAAACAACGAAGAACAAACAACAAACAACGAAGAACAAACAACAAACAACGAAGAACAAACAACAAACAACGAAGAACAAACAACAAACAACGAACAACAAACAACGAAGAACAAACAACAAACAACGAAGAACAAACAACAAACAACGAAGAACAAACAACAAACAACGAAGAACAAACAACAAACAACGAAGAACAAACAACAAACAACAAACAACGAAGAACAAACAACAAACAACAAACAACGAAGAACAAACAACAAACAACAAACAACGAAGAACAAACAACAAACAACGAAGAACAAACAACAAACAACGAAGAACAAACAACAAACAACGAAGAACAAACAACAAACAACGAAGAACAAACAACAAACAACGAAGAACAAACAACAAACAACGAAGAACAAACAACAAACAACGAAGAACAAACAACAAACAACGAAGAACAAACAACAAACAACGAAGAACAAACAACAAACAACGAAGAACAAACAACAAACAACGAAGAACAAACAACAAACAACGAAGAACAAACAACAAACAACGAAGAACAAACAACAAACAACGAAGAACAAACAACAAACAACGAAGAACAAACAAGAAACAACGAAGAACAAACAACAAACAACGAAGAACAAACAACAAACAACGAAGAACAAACAACAAACAACGAAGAACAAACAACAAACAACGAAGAACAAACAACAAACAACGAAGAACAAACAACAAACAACGAAGAACAAACAACAAACAACGAAGAACAAACAACAAACAACAAACAACGAAGAACAAACAAAAAACAACAAACAACGAAGAACAAACAACAAACAACAAACAACGAAGAACAAACAACAAACAACGAAGAACAAACAACAAACAACAAACAACGAAGAACAAACAACAAACAACAAACAACAAACAACAAACAACAAACAACAAACAACAAACAACAAACAACAAACAACAAACAACAAACAACAAACAACAAACAACAAACAACAAACAACAAACAACAAACAACAAACAACAAACAACAAACAACAAACAACAAACAACAAACAACAAACAACAAACAACAAACAACAAACAACAAACAACAAACAACAAACAACAAACAACAAACAACAAACAACAAACAACAAACAACAAACAACAAACAACAAACAACAAACAACAAACAACAAACAACAAACAACAAACAACAAACAACAAACAACAAACAACAAACAACAAACAACAAACAACAAACAACAAACAACAAACAACAAACAACAAACAACAAACAACAAACAACAAACAACAAACAACAAACAACAAACAACAAACAACAAACAACAAACAACAAACAACAAACAACAAACAACAAACAACAAACAACAAACAACAAACAACAAACAACAAACAACAAACAACAAACAACAAACAACAAACAACAAACAACAAACAACAAACAACAAACAACAAACAACAAACAACAAACAACAAACAACAAACAACAAACAACAAACAACAAACAACAAACAACAAACAACAAACAACAAACAACAAACAACAAACAACAAACAACAAACAACAAACAACAAACAACAAACAACAAACAACAAACAACAAACAACAAACAACAAACAACAAACAACAAACAACAAACAACAAACAACAAACAACAAACAACAAACAACAAACAACAAACAACAAACAACAAACAACAAACAACAAACAACAAACAACAAACAACAAACAACAAACAACAAACAACAAACAACAAACAACAAACAACAAACAACAAACAACAAACAACAAACAACAAACAACAAACAACAAACAACAAACAACAAACAACAAACAACAAACAACAAACAACAAACAACAAACAACAAACAACAAACAACAAACAACAAACAACAAACAACAAACAACAAACAACAAACAACAAACAACAAACAACAAACAACAAACAACAAACAACAAACAACAAACAACAAACAACAAACAACAAACAACAAACAACAAACAACAAACAACAAACAACAAACAACAAACAACAAACAACAAACAACAAACAACAAACAACAAACAACAAACAACAAACAACAAACAACAAACAACAAACAACAAACAACAAACAACAAACAACAAACAACAAACAACAAACAACAAACAACAAACAACAAACAACAAACAACAAACAACAAACAACAAACAACAAACAACAAACAACAAACAACAAACAACAAACAACAAACAACAAACAACAAACAACAAACAACAAACAACAAACAACGAACAACGAACAACGAACAACGAACAACGAACAACGAACAACGAACAACGAACAACGAACAACGAACAACGAACAACGAACAACGAACAACGAACAACGAACAACGAACAACGAACAACGAACAACGAACAACGAACAACGAACAACGAACAACGAACAACGAACAACGAACAACGAACAACGAACAACGAACAACGAACAACGAACAACGAACAACGAACAACGAACAACGAACAACGAACAACGAACAACGAACAACGAACAACGAACAACGAACAACGAACAACGAACAACGAACAACGAACAACGAACAACGAACAACGAACAACGAACAACAAACAACAAACAACAAACAACAAACAACAAACAACAAACAACAAACAACAAACAACAAACAACAAACAACAAACAACAAACAACAAACAACAAACAACAAACAACAAACAACAAACAACAAACAACAAACAACAAACAACAAACAACGAAGAACAAACAACAAACAACGAAGAACAAACAACAAACAACGAAGAACAAACAACAAACAACGAAGAACAAACAACAAACAACGAAGAACAAACAACAAACAACGAAGAACAAACAACAAACAACGAAGAACAAACAACAAACAACGAAGAACAAACAACAAACAACGAAGAACAAACAACAAACAACAAACAACGAAGAACAAACAACAAACAACAAACAACGAAGAACAAACAACAAACAACAAACAACGAAGAACAAACAACAAACAACAAACAACGAAGAACAAACAACAAACAACAAACAACGAAGAACAAACAACAAACAACGAAGAACATACAACAAACAACAAACAACAAACAACAAACAACGAAGAACAAACAACGAAGAACAAACAACAAACAACGAAGAACAAACAACAAACAACGAAGAACAAACAACAAACAACGAAGAACAAACAACAAACAACGAAGAACAAACAACAAACAACGAAGAACAAACAACAAACAACGAAGAACAAACAACAAACAACGAAGAACAAACAACAAACAACGAAGAACAAACAACAAACAACGAAGAACAAACAACAAACAACGAAGAACAAACAACAAACAACGAAGAACAAACAAGAAACAACGAAGAACAAACAACAAACAACGAAGAACAAACAACAAACAACGAAGAACAAACAACAAACAACGAAGAACAAACAACAAACAACGAAGAACAAACAACAAACAACGAAGAACAAACAACAAACAACAAACAACAAACAACGAACAACGAACAACGAACAACGAACAACGAACAACGAACAACGAACAACGAACAACGAACAACGAACAACGAACAACGAACAACGAACAACGAACAACGAACAACGAACAACGAACAACGAACAACGAACAACGAACAACGAACAACGAACAACGAACAACGAACAACGAACAACGAACAACGAACAACGAACAACGAACAACGAACAACGAACAACGAACAACGAACAACGAACAACGAACAACGAACAACGAACAACGAACAACGAACAACGAACAACGAACAACAAACAACAAACAACAAACAACAAACAACAAACAACAAACAACAAACAACAAACAACAAACAACAAACAACAAACAACAAACAACCAACAACAAACAACAAACAACAAACAACAAACAACAAACAACAAACAACAAACAACAAACAACAAACAACAAACAACAAACAACAAACAACAAACAACAAACAACAAACAACAAACAACAAACAACAAACAACAAACAACAAACAACAAACAACAAACAACAAACAACAAACAACAAACAACAAACAACAAACAACAAACAACAAACAACAAACAACAAACAACAAACAACAAACAACAAACAACAAACAACAAACAACAAACAACAAACAACAAACAACAAACAACAAACAACAAACAACAAACAACAAACAACAAACAACAAACAACAAACAACAAACAACAAACAACAAACAACAAACAACAAACAACAAACAACAAACAACAAACAACAAACAACAAACAACAAACAACAAACAACAAACAACAAACAACAAACAACAAACAACAAACAACAAACAACAAACAACAAACAACAAACAACAAACAACAAACAACAAACAACAAACAACAAACAACAAACAACAAACAACAAACAACAAACAACAAACAACAAACAACAAACAACAAACAACAAACAACAAACAACAAACAACAAACAACAAACAACAAACAACAAACAACAAACAACAAACAACAAACAACAAACAACAAACAACAAACAACAAACAACAAACAACAAACAACAAACAACAAACAACAAACAACGAAGAACAAACAAAGAAGAACAAACAACGAAGAACAAACAAAGAAGAACAAACAACGAAGAACAAACAAAGAAGAACAAACAAAGAAGAACAAACAACGAAGAACAAACAACGAAGAACAAACAACGAAGAACAAACAACGAAGAACAAACAACGAAGAACAAACAACGAAGAACAAACAACCAACAACAAACAACAAACAACAAACAACAAACAACAAACAACAAACAACAAACAACAAACAACAAACAACAAACAACAAACAACAAACAACAAACAACAAACAACAAACAACAAACAACAAACAACAAACAACAAACAACAAACAACAAACAACAAACAACAAACAACAAACAACAAACAACAAACAACAAACAACAAACAACAAACAACAAACAACAAACAACAAACAACAAACAACAAACAACAAACAACAAACAACAAACAACAAACAACAAACAACAAACAACAAACAACAAACAACAAACAACAAACAACAAACAACAAACAACAAACAACAAACAACAAACAACAAACAACAAACAACAAACAACAAACAACAAACAACAAACAACAAACAACAAACAACAAACAACAAACAACAAACAACAAACAACAAACAACAAACAACAAACAACAAACAACAAACAACAAACAACAAACAACAAACAACAAACAACAAACAACAAACAACAAACAACAAACAACAAACAACAAACAACAAACAACAAACAACAAACAACAAACAACAAACAACAAACAACAAACAACAAACAACAAACAACAAACAACAAACAACAAACAACAAACAACAAACAACAAACAACAAACAACAAACAACAAACAACAAACAACAAACAACAAACAACAAACAACAAACAACAAACAACAAACAACAAACAACAAACAACAAACAACAAACAACAAACAACAAACAACAAACAACAAACAACAAACAACAAACAACAAACAACAAACAACAAACAACAAACAACAAACAACAAACAACAAACAACAAACAACAAACAACAAACAACAAACAACAAACAACAAACAACAAACAACAAACAACAAACAACAAACAACAAACAACAAACAACAAACAACAAACAACAAACAACAAACAACAAACAACAAACAACAAACAACAAACAACAAACAACAAACAACAAACAACAAACAACAAACAACAAACAACAAACAACAAACAACAAACAACAAACAACAAACAACAAACAACAAACAACAAACAACAAACAACAAACAACAAACAACAAACAACAAACAACAAACAACAAACAACAAACAACAAACAACAAACAACAAACAACGAAGAACAAACAACAAACAACGAAGAACAAACAACAAACAACGAAGAACAAACAACAAACAACGAAGAACAAACAACAAACAACGAAGAACAAACAACAAACAACGAAGAACAAACAACAAACAACGAAGAACAAACAACAAACAACGAAGAACAAACAACAAACAACGAAGAACAAACAACAAACAACGAAGAACAAACAACAAACAACGAAGAACAAACAACAAACAACGAAGAACAAACAACAAACAACAAACAACGAAGAACAAACAACAAACAACAAACAACGAAGAACAAACAACAAACAACAAACAACGAAGAACAAACAACAAACAACAAACAACGAAGAACAAACAACAAACAACAAACAACGAAGAACAAACAACAAACAACGAAGAACATACAACAAACAACAAACAACAAACAACAAACAACGAAGAACAAACAACGAAGAACAAACAACAAACAACGAAGAACAAACAACAAACAACGAAGAACAAACAACAAACAACGAAGAACAAACAACAAACAACGAAGAACAAACAACAAACAACGAAGAACAAACAACAAACAACGAAGAACAAACAACAAACAACGAAGAACAAACAACAAACAACGAAGAACAAACAACAAACAACGAAGAACAAACAACAAACAACGAAGAACAAACAACAAACAACGAAGAACAAACAAGAAACAACGAAGAACAAACAACAAACAACGAAGAACAAACAACAAACAACGAAGAACAAACAACAAACAACGAAGAACAAACAACAAACAACGAAGAACAAACAACAAACAACGAAGAACAAACAACAAACAACGAAGAACAAACAACAAACAACGAAGAACAAACAACAAACAACAAACAACGAAGAACAAACAAAAAACAACAAACAACGAAGAACAAACAACAAACAACAAACAACGAAGAACAAACAACAAACAACGAAGAACAAACAACAAACAACAAACAACGAAGAACAAACAACAAACAACAAACAACGAAGAACAAACAACAAACAACAAACAACGAAGAACAAACAACAAACAACAAACAACGAAGAACAAACAACAAACAACAAACAACGAAGAACAAACAACAAACAACAAACAACAAACAACAAACAACAAACAACAAACAACAAACAACAAACAACAAACAACAAACAACAAACAACAAACAACAAACAACAAACAACAAACAACAAACAACAAACAACAAACAACAAACAACAAACAACAAACAACAAACAACAAACAACAAACAACAAACAACAAACAACAAACAACAAACAACAAACAACAAACAACAAACAACAAACAACAAACAACAAACAACAAACAACAAACAACAAACAACAAACAACAAACAACAAACAACAAACAACAAACAACAAACAACAAACAACAAACAACAAACAACAAACAACAAACAACAAACAACAAACAACAAACAACAAACAACAAACAACAAACAACAAACAACAAACAACAAACAACAAACAACAAACAACAAACAACAAACAACAAACAACAAACAACAAACAACAAACAACAAACAACAAACAACAAACAACAAACAACAAACAACAAACAACAAACAACAAACAACAAACAACAAACAACAAACAACAAACAACAAACAACAAACAACAAACAACAAACAACAAACAACAAACAACAAACAACAAACAACAAACAACAAACAACAAACAACAAACAACAAACAACAAACAACAAACAACAAACAACAAACAACAAACAACAAACAACAAACAACAAACAACAAACAACAAACAACAAACAACAAACAACAAACAACAAACAACAAACAACAAACAACAAACAACAAACGACAAACGACAAACGACAAACGACAAACGACAAACGACAAACGACAAACGACAAACGACAAACGACAAACGACAAACGACAAACAACAAACAACAAACAACAAACAACAAACAACAAACAACAAACAACAAACAACAAACAACAAACAACAAACAACAAACAACAAACAACAAACAACAAACAACAAACAACAAACAACAAACAACAAACAACAAACAACAAACAACAAACAACAAACAACAAACAACAAACAACAAACAACAAACAACAAACAACAAACAACAAACAACAAACAACAAACAACAAACAACAAACAACAAACAACAAACAACAAACAACAAACAACGAACAACGAACAACGAACAACGAACAACGAACAACGAACAACGAACAACGAACAACGAACAACGAACAACGAACAACGAACAACGAACAACAAACAACGAACAACAAACAACGAACAACAAACAACGAACAACAAACAACGAACAACAAACAACGAACAACAAACAACGAACAACAAACAACGAAGAACAAACAACGAAGAACAAACAACAAACAACGAACAACAAACAACGAACAACGAACAACGAACAACGAACAACGAACAACGAACAACGAACAACAAACAACGAACAACAAACAACGAACAACAAACAACGAACAACAAACAACGAACAACAAACAACAAACAACGAACAACAAACAACAAACAACAAACAACAAACAACAAACAACAAACAACAAACAACAAACAACAAACAACGAACAACGAACAACGAACAACGAACAACAAACAACGAACAACAAACAACAAACAACAAACAACAAACAACAAACAACAAACAACAAACAACAAACAACAAACAACAAACAACAAACAACAAACAACAAACAACAAACAACAAACAACAAACAACAAACAACAAACAACAAACAACAAACAACAAACAACAAACAACAAACAACAAACAACGAAGAACAAACAAAGAAGAACAAACAACGAAGAACAAACAAAGAAGAACAAACAACGAAGAACAAACAAAGAAGAACAAACAACGAAGAACAAACAACGAAGAACAAACAACGAAGAACAAACAACGAAGAACAAACAACGAAGAACAAACAACGAAGAACAAACAACGAAGAACAAACAACGAAGAACAAACAACGAAGAACAAACAACAAACAACAAACAACAAACAACGAACAACAAACAACAAACAACAAACAACAAACAACAAACAACAAACAACAAACAACAAACAACAAACAACAAACAACAAACAACAAACAACAAACAACAAACAACAAACAACAAACAACAAACAACAAACAACAAACAACAAACAACAAACAACAAACAACAAACAACAAACAACAAACAACAAACAACAAACAACAAACAACAAACAACAAACAACAAACAACAAACAACAAACAACAAACAACAAACAACAAACAACAAACAACAAACAACAAACAACAAACAACAAACAACAAACAACAAACAACAAACAACAAACAACAAACAACAAACAACAAACAACAAACAACAAACAACAAACAACAAACAACAAACAACAAACAACAAACAACAAACAACAAACAACAAACAACAAACAACAAACAACAAACAACAAACAACAAACAACAAACAACAAACAACAAACAACAAACAACAAACAACAAACAACAAACAACAAACAACAAACAACAAACAACAAACAACAAACAACAAACAACAAACAACAAACAACAAACAACAAACAACAAACAACAAACAACAAACAACAAACAACAAACAACAAACAACAAACAACAAACAACAAACAACAAACAACAAACAACAAACAACAAACAACAAACAACAAACAACGAACAACGAACAACGAACAACAAACAACGAACAACAAACAACAAACAACAAACAACAAACAACAAACAACAAACAACAAACAACAAACAACAAACAACAAACAACAAACAACAAACAACAAACAACAAACAACAAACAACAAACAACAAACAACAAACAACAAACAACAAACAACAAACAACAAACAACAAACAACAAACAACGAAGAACAAACAAAGAAGAACAAACAACGAAGAACAAACAAAGAAGAACAAACAACGAAGAACAAACAAAGAAGAACAAACAACGAAGAACAAACAACGAAGAACAAACAACGAAGAACAAACAACGAAGAACAAACAACGAAGAACAAACAACGAAGAACAAACAACGAAGAACAAACAACGAAGAACAAACAACGAAGAACAAACAACGAAGAACAAACAACAAACAACAAACAACAAACAACAAACAACAAACAACAAACAACAAACAACAAACAACAAACAACAAACAACAAACAACAAACAACAAACAACAAACAACAAACAACAAACAACAAACAACAAACAACAAACAACAAACAACAAACAACAAACAACAAACAACAAACAACAAACAACAAACAACAAACAACAAACAACAAACAACAAACAACAAACAACAAACAACAAACAACAAACAACAAACAACAAACAACAAACAACAAACAACAAACAACAAACAACAAACAACAAACAACAAACAACAAACAACAAACAACAAACAACAAACAACAAACAACAAACAACAAACAACAAACAACAAACAACAAACAACAAACAACAAACAACAAACAACAAACAACAAACAACAAACAACAAACAACAAACAACAAACAACAAACAACAAACAACAAACAACAAACAACAAACAACAAACAACAAACAACAAACAACAAACAACAAACAACAAACAACAAACAACAAACAACAAACAACAAACAACAAACAACAAACAACAAACAACAAACAACAAACAACAAACAACAAACAACAAACAACAAACAACAAACAACAAACAACAAACAACAAACAACAAACAACAAACAACAAACAACAAACAACAAACAACAAACAACAAACAACAAACAACAAACAACAAACAACAAACAACAAACAACAAACAACAAACAACAAACAACAAACAACAAACAACAAACAACAAACAACAAACAACAAACAACAAACAACAAACAACAAACAACAAACAACAAACAACAAACAACAAACAACAAACAACAAACAACAAACAACAAACAACAAACAACAAACAACAAACAACAAACAACAAACAACAAACAACAAACAACAAACAACAAACAACAAACAACAAACAACAAACAACAAACAACAAACAACAAACAACAAACAACAAACAACAAACAACAAACAACAAACAACAAACAACAAACAACAAACAACAAACAACAAACAACAAACAACAAACAACAAACAACAAACAACAAACAACAAACAACAAACAACAAACAACAAACAACAAACAACAAACAACAAACAACAAACAACAAACAACAAACAACAAACAACAAACAACAAACAACAAACAACAAACAACAAACAACGAAGAACAAACAACAAACAACGAAGAACAAACAACAAACAACGAAGAACAAACAACAAACAACGAAGAACAAACAACAAACAACAAACAACGAAGAACAAACAACAAACAACGAAGAACAAACAACAAACAACGAAGAACAAACAACAAACAACAAACAACAAACAACAAACAACAAACAACAAACAACAAACAACAAACAACAAACAACAAACAACAAACAACAAACAACAAACAACAAACAACAAACAACAAACAACAAACAACAAACAACAAACAACAAACAACAAACAACAAACAACAAACAACAAACAACAAACAACAAACAACAAACAACAAACAACAAACAACAAACAACAAACAACAAACAACAAACAACAAACAACAAACAACAAACAACAAACAACAAACAACAAACAACAAACAACAAACAACAAACAACAAACAACAAACAACAAACAACAAACAACAAACAACAAACAACAAACAACAAACAACAAACAACAAACAACAAACAACAAACAACAAACAACAAACAACAAACAACAAACAACAAACAACAAACAACAAACAACAAACAACAAACAACAAACAACAAACAACAAACAACAAACAACAAACAACAAACAACAAACAACAAACAACAAACAACAAACAACAAACAACAAACAACAAACAACAAACAACAAACAACAAACAACAAACAACAAACAACAAACAACAAACAACAAACAACAAACAACAAACAACAAACAACAAACAACAAACAACAAACAACAAACAACAAACAACAAACAACAAACAACAAACAACAAACAACAAACAACAAACAACAAACAACAAACAACAAACAACAAACAACAAACAACAAACAACAAACAACAAACAACAAACAACAAACAACAAACAACAAACAACAAACAACAAACAACAAACAACAAACAACAAACAACAAACAACAAACAACAAACAACAAACAACAAACAACAAACAACAAACAACAAACAACAAACAACAAACAACAAACAACAAACAACAAACAACAAACAACAAACAACAAACAACAAACAACAAACAACAAACAACAAACAACAAACAACAAACAACAAACAACAAACAACAAACAACAAACAACAAACAACAAACAACAAACAACAAACAACAAACAACAAACAACAAACAACAAACAACAAACAACAAACAACAAACAACAAACAACAAACAACAAACAACAAACAACAAACAACAAACAACAAACAACAAACAACAAACAACAAACAACAAACAACAAACAACAAACAACAAACAACAAACAACAAACAACAAACAACAAACAACAAACAACAAACAACAAACAACAAACAACAAACAACAAACAACAAACAACAAACAACAAACAACAAACAACAAACAACAAACAACAAACAACAAACAACAAACAACAAACAACAAACAACAAACAACAAACAACAAACAACAAACAACAAACAACAAACAACAAACAACAAACAACAAACAACAAACAACAAACAACAAACAACAAACAACAAACAACAAACAACAAACAACAACGGAGGAGGAGAAAAGAGAGAGATCTCTCTCTCAAACAACAACAACGGAGGAGGAGGAAAAGAGAGAGATCTCTCTCAACAACAACAACGGAGGAGGAGGAAAAGAGAGCAAACAACAAACAACAAACAACAAACAACAAACAACAAACAACAAACAACAAACAACAAACAACAAACAACAAACAACAAACAACAAACAACAAACAACAAACAACAAACAACAAACAACAAACAACAAACAACAAACAACAAACAACAAACAACAAACAACAAACAACAAACAACAAACAACAAACAACAAACAACAAACAACAAACAACAAACAACAAACAACAAACAACAAACAACAAACAACAACAACAAACAAACAACAAACAACAAACAACAAACAACAAACAACAAACAACAAACAACAAACAACAAACAACAAACAACAAACAACAAACAACAAACAACAAACAACAAACAACAAACAACAAACAACAAACAACAAACAACAAACAACAAACAACAAACAACAAACAACAAACAACAAACAACAAACAACAACAACAAACAACAAACAACAAACAACAAACAACAAACAACAAACAACAAACAACAAACAACAAACAACAAACAACAAACAACAAACACAAACAACAAACAACAAACAACAAACAACAAACAACAAACAACAAACAACAAACAACAAACAACAAACAACAAACAACAAACAACAAACAACAAACAACAAACAACAAACAACAAACAACAAACAACAAACAACAAACAACAAACAACAAACAACAAACAACAAACAACAAACAACAAACAACAAACAACAAACAACAAACAACAAACAACAAACAACAAACAACAAACAACAAACAACAAACAACAAACAACAAACAACAAACAACAAACAACAAACAACAAACAACAAACAACAAACAACAAACAACAAACAACAAACAACAAACAACAAACAACAAACAACAAACAACAAACAACAAACAACAAACAACAAACAACAAACAACAAACAACAAACAACAAACAACAAACAACAAACAACAAACAACAAACAACAAACAACAAACAACAAACAACAAACAACAAACAACAAACAACAAACAACAAACAACAAACAACAAACAACAAACAACAAACAACAAACAACAAACAACAAACAACAAACAACAAACAACAAACAACAAACAACAAACAACAAACAACAAACAACAAACAACAACAACAACAAACAACAAACAACAAACAACAAACAACAAACAACAAACAACAAACAACAAACAACAAACAACAAACAACAAACAACAAACAACAAACAACAAACAACAAACAACAAACAACAAACAACAAACAACAAACAACAAACAACAAACAACAAACAACAAACAACAAACAACAAACAACAAACAACAAACAACAAACAACAAACAACAAACAACAAACAACAAACAACAAACAACAAACAACAAACAACAAACAACAAAACAAACAAACAACAAACAACAAACAACAAACAACAAACAACAAACAACAAACAACAAACAACAAACAACAAACAACAAACAACAAACAACAAACAACAAACAACAAACAACAAACAACAAACAACAAACAACAAACAACAAACAACAAACAACGAACAACGAACAACGAACAACGAACAACGAACAACAAACAACAAACAACAAACAACAAACAACAAACAACAAACAACAAACAACAAACAACAAACAACAAACAACAAACAACAAACAACAAACAACAAACAACAAACAACAAACAACAAACAACAAACAACAAACAACAAACAACAAACAACAAACAACAAACAACAAACAACAAACAACAAACAACAAACAACAAACAACAAACAACAAACAACAAACAACAAACAACAAACAACAAACAACAAACAACAAACAACAAACAACAAACAACAAACAACAAACAACAAACAACAAACAACAAACAACAAACAACAAACAACAAACAACAAACAACAAACAACAAACAACAAACAACAAACAACAAACAACAAACAACAAACAACAAACAACAAACAACAAACAACAAACAACAAACAACAAACAACAAACAACAAACAACAAACAACAAACAACAAACAACAAACAACAAACAACAAACAACAAACAACAAACAACAAACAACAAACAACAAACAACAAACAACAAACAACAAACAACAAACAACAAACAACAAACAACAAACAACAAACAACAAACAACAAACAACAAACAACAAACAACAAACAACAAACAACAAACAACAAACAACAAACAACAAACAACAAACAACAAACAACAAACAACAAACAACAAACAACAAACAACAAACAACAAACAACAAACAACAAACAACAAACAACAAACAACAAACAACAAACAACAAACAACAAACAACAAACAACAAACAACAAACAACAAACAACGAACAACGAACAACGAACAACGAACAACGAACAACGAACAACGAACAACGAACAACGAACAACAAACAACAAACAACGAACAACAAACAACAAACAACAAACAACAAACAACAAACAACAAACAACAAACAACAAACAACAAACAACAAACAACAAACAACAAACAACAAACAACAAACAACAAACAACAAACAACAAACAACAAACAACAAACAACAAACAACAAACAACAAACAACAAACAACAAACAACAAACAACAAACAACAAACAACAAACAACAAACAACAAACAACAAACAACAAACAACAAACAACAAACAACAAACAACAAACAACAAACAACAAACAACAAACAACAAACAACAAACAACAAACAACAAACAACAAACAACAAACAACAAACAACAAACAACAAACAACAAACAACAAACAACAAACAACAAACAACAAACAACAAACAACAAACAACAAACAACAAACAACAAACAACAAACAACAAACAACAAACAACAAACAACAAACAACAAACAACAAACAACAAACAACAAACAACAAACAACAAACAACAAACAACAAACAACAAACAACAAACAACAAACAACAAACAACAAACAACAAACAACAAACAACAAACAACAAACAACAAACAACAAACAACAAACAACAAACAACAAACAACAAACAACAAACAACAAACAACAAACAACAAACAACAAACAACAAACAACAAACAACAAACAACAAACAACAAACAACAAACAACAAACAACAAACAACAAACAACAAACAACAAACAACAAACAACAAACAACAAACAACAAACAACAAACAACAAACAACAAACAACAACAAGAAACAACAAACAACAAACAACAAACAACAAACAACAAACAACAAACAACAAACAACAAACAACAAACAACAAACAACAAACAACAAGAAACAACAAACAACAAACAACAAACAACAAACAACAAACAACAAACAACAAACAACAAACAACAAACAACAAACAACAAACAACAAACAACAAACAACAACAAACAACAAACAACAAACAACAAACAACAAACAACAAACAACAAACAACAAACAACAAACAACAAACAACAAACAACAAACAACAAACAACAAACAACAAACAACAAACAACAAACAACAAACAACAAACAACAAACAACAAACAACAAACAACAAACAACAAACAACAAACAACAAACAACAAACAACAAACAACAAACAACAAACAACAAACAACAAACAACAAACAACAAACAACAAACAACAAACAACAAACAACAAACAACAAACAACAAACAACAAACAACAAACAACAAACAACAAACAACAAACAACAAACAACAAACAACAAACAACAAACAACAAACAACAAACAACAAACAACAAACAACAAACAACAAACAACAAACAACAAACAACAAACAACAAACAACAAACAACAAACAACAAACAACAAACAACAAACAACAAACAACAAACAACAAACAACAAACAACAAACAACAAACAACAAACAACAAACAACAAACAACAAACAACAAACAACAAACAACAAACAACAAACAACAAACAACAAACAACAAACAACAAACAACAAACAACAAACAACAAACAACAAACAACAAACAACAAACAACAAACAACAAACAACAAACAACAAACAACAAACAACAAACAACAAACAACAAACAACAAACAACAAACAACAAACAACAAACAACAAACAACAAACAACAAACAACAAACAACAAACAACAAACAACAAACAACAAACAACAAACAACAAACAACAAACAACAAACAACAAACAACAAACAACAAACAACAAACAACAAACAACAAACAACAAACAACAAACAACAAACAACAAACAACAAACAACAAACAACAAACAACAAACAACAAACAACAAACAACAAACAACAAACAACAAACAACAAACAACAAACAACAAACAACAAACAACAAACAACAAACAACAAACAACAAACAACAAACAACAAACAACAAACAACAAACAACAAACAACGAACAACGAACAACGAACAACGAACAAAAAAAAACAAAACGAAGAACAAACAAAAAAGAACAAACAACAAACAACAAACAACAAACAAAAAAGAACAAACAACAAACAACAAACAACAAACAACAAACAACAAACAACAAACAACAAACAACAAACAACAAACAACAAACAACAAACAACAAACAACAAACAACAAACAACAAACAACAAACAACAAACAACAAACAACAAACAACAAACAACAAACAACAAACAACAAACAACAAACAACAAACAACAAACAACAAACAACAAACAACAAACAACAAACAACAAACAACAAACAACAAACAACAAACAACAAACAACAAACAACAAACAACAAACAACAAACAACAAACAACAAACAACAAACAACAAACAACAAACAACAAACAACAAACAACAAACAACAAACAACAAACAACAAACAACAAACAACAAACAACAAACAACAAACAACAAACAACAAACAACAAACAACAAACAACAAACAACAAACAACAAACAACGAAGAACAAACAACGAAGGACAAACAACAAACAACGAAGAACAAACAACAAACAACGAAGAACA
The DNA here is from genome assembly GCF_051020955.1 of Megalopta genalis. Taxonomy (NCBI): domain Eukaryota; kingdom Metazoa; phylum Arthropoda; class Insecta; order Hymenoptera; family Halictidae; genus Megalopta; species Megalopta genalis. The sequence goes on from NW_027476093.1 coordinate 3,334,021, forward strand.
AACAACAAACAACGAAGAACAAACAACAAACAACGAAGAACAAACAACAAACAACGAAGAACAAACAACAAACAACGAAGAACAAACAACAAACAACGAAGAACAAACAACAAACAACGAAGAACAAACAACAAACAACGAAGAACAAACAACAAACAACAAACAACAAACAACAAACAACAAACAACAAACAACAAACAACAAACAACAAACAACAAACAACAAACAACAAACAACAAACAACAAACAACAAACAACAAACAACAAACAACAAACAACAAACAACAAACAACAAACAACAAACAACAAACAACAAACAACAAACAACAAACAACAAACAACAAACAACAAACAACAAACAACAAACAACAAACAACAAACAACAAACAACAAACAACAAACAACAAACAACAAACAACGAAGAACAAACAACGAAGGACAAACAACAAACAACGAAGAACAAACAACAAACAACGAAGAACAAACAACAAACAACGAAGAACAAACAACAAACAACGAAGAACAAACAACAAACAACGAAGAACAAACAACAAACAACGAAGAACAAACAACAAACAACGAAGAACAAACAACAAACAACGAAGAACAAACAACAAACAACGAAGAACAAACAACAAACAACGAAGAACAAACAACAAACAACAAACAACAAACAACAAACAACAAACAACAAACAACAAACAACAAACAACAAACAACAAACAACAAACAACAAACAACAAACAACAAACAAAAAAGAACAAACAACAAACAAAAAAGAACAAACAACAAACAAAAAAGAACAAACAACAAACAAAAAAGAACAAACAACAAACAAAAAAGAACAAACAACAAACAACAAACAACAAACAACAAACAACAAACAACAAACAACAAACAACAAACAACAAACAACAAACAACAAACAACAAACAACAAACAACAAACAACAAACAACAAACAACAAACAACAAACAACAAACAACAAACAACAAACAACAAACAACAAACAACAAACAACAAACAACAAACAACAAACAACAAACAACAAACAACAAACAACAAACAACAAACAACAAACAACAAACAACAAACAACAAACAACAAACAACAAACAACAAACAACAAACAACAAACAACAAACAACAAACAACAAACAACAAACAACAAACAACAAACAACAAACAACAAACAACAAACAACAAACAACAAACAACAAACAACAAACAACAAACAACAAACAACAAACAACAAACAACAAACAACAAACAACAAACAACAAACAACAAACAACAAACAACAAACAACAAACAACAAACAACAAACAACAAACAACAAACAACAAACAACAAACAACAAACAACAAACAACAAACAACAAACAACAAACAACAAACAACAAACAACAAACAACAAACAACAAACAACAAACAACAAACAACAAACAACAAACAACAAACAACAAACAACAAACAACAAACAACAAACAACAAACAACAAACAACAAACAACAAACAACAAACAACAAACAACAAACAACAAACAACAAACAACAAACAACAAACAACAAACAACAAACAACAAACAACAAACAACAAACAACTAACAACAAACAACAAACAACAAACAACAAACAACAAACAACAAACAACAAACAACAAACAACAAACAACAAACAACAAACAACAAACAACGAAGAACAAACAAAGAAGAACAAACAACGAAGAACAAACAAAGAAGAACAAACAACGAAGAACAAACAACGAAGAACAAACAACGAAGAACAAACAACGAAGAACAAACAACGAAGAACAAACAACGAAGAACAAACAACGAAGAACAAACAACGAAGAACAAACAACGAAGAACAAACAACGAAGAACAAACAACCAACAACAAACAACAAACAACAAACAACAAACAACAAACAACAAACAACAAACAACAAACAACAAACAACAAACAACAAACAACAAACAACAAACAACAAACAACAAACAACAAACAACAAACAACAAACAACAAACAACAAACAACAAACAACAAACAACAAACAACAAACAACAAACAACAAACAACAAACAACAAACAACAAACAACAAACAACAAACAACAAACAACAAACAACAAACAACAAACAACAAACAACAAACAACAAACAACAAACAACAAACAACAAACAACAAACAACAAACAACAAACAACAAACAACAAACAACAAACAACAAACAACAAACAACAAACAACAAACAACAAACAACAAACAACAAACAACAAACAACAAACAACAAACAACAAACAACAAAAAACAAACAACAAACAACAAACAACAAACAACAAACAACAAACAACAAACAACAAACAACAAACAACAAACAACAAACAACAAACAACAAACAACAAACAACAAACAACAAACAACAAACAACAAACAACAAACAACAAACAACAAACAACAAACAACAAACAACAAACAACAAACAACAAGCAACAAACAACAAGCAACAAACAACAAACAACAAGCAACAAACAACAAACAACAAACAACAAACAACAAACAACAAACAACAAACAACAAACAACAAACAACAAACAACAAACAACAAACAACAAACAACAAACAACAAACAACAAACAACAAACAACAAACAACAAACAACAAACAACAAACAACAAACAACAAACAACAAACAACAAACAACAAACAACAAACAACAAACAACAAACAACAAACAACAAACAACAAACAACAAACAACAAACAACAAACAACAAACAACAAACAACAAACAACAAACAACAAACAACAAACAACAAACAACAAACAACAAACAACAAACAACAAACAACAAACAACAAACAACAAACAACAAACAACAAACAACAAACAACAAACAACAAACAACAAACAACAAACAACAAACAACAAACAACAAACAACAAACAACAAACAACAAACAACAAACAACAAACAACAAACAACAAACAACAAACAACAAACAACAAACAACAAACAACAAACAACAAACAACAAACAACAAACAACAAACAACAAACAACAAACAACAAACAACAAACAACAAACAACAAACAACAAACAACAAACAACAAACAACAAACAACGAAGAACAAACAACAAACAACGAAGAACAAACAACAAACAACGAAGAACAAACAACAAACAACGAAGAACAAACAACAAACAACGAAGAACAAACAACAAACAACGAAGAACAAACAACAAACAACGAAGAACAAACAACAAACAACGAAGAACAAACAACAAACAACGAAGAACAAACAACAACCAACGAAGAACAAACAACAACCAACGAAGAACAAACAACAACCAACGAAGAACAAACAACAAACAACGAAGAACAAGCAACAAACAACGAAGAACAAGCAACAAACAACGAAGAACAAGCAACAAACAACGAAGAACAAGCAACAAACAACGAAGAACAAGCAACAAACAACGAAGAACAAGCAACAAACAACGAAGAACAAGCAACAAACAACGAAGAACAAGCAACAAACAACGAAGAACAAGCAACAAACAACGAAGAACAAGCAACAAACAACGAAGAACAAACAACAAACAACGAAGAACAAACAACAAACAACGAAGAACAAGCAACAAACAACGAAGAACAAGCAACAAACAACGAAGAACAAGCAACAAACATCGAAGAACAAGCAACAAACATCGAAGAACAAGCAACAAACAACGAAGAACAAGCAACAAACAACGAAGAACAAGCAACAAACAACGAAGAACAAGCAACAAACAACGAAGAACAAGCAACAAACAACGAAGAACAAGCAACAAACAACGAAGAACAAGCAACAAACAACGAAGAACAAGCAACAAACAACGAAGAACAAGCAACAAACAACGAAGAACAAGCAACAAACAACGAAGAACAAGCAACAAACAACGAAGAACAAACAACAAACAACGAAGAACAAACAACAAACAACGAAGAACAAACAACAAACAACGAAGAACAAACAACAAACAACAAACAACAAACAACAAACAACAAACAACAAACAACAAACAACAAACAACAAACAACAAACAACAAACAACAAACAACAAACAACAAACAACAAACAACAAACAACAAACAACAAACAACAAACAACAAACAACAAACAACAAACAACAAACAACAAACAACAAACAACAAACAACAAACAACAAACAACAAACAACAAACAACAAACAACAAACAACAAACAACAAACAACAAACAACAAACAACAAACAACAAACAACAAACAACAAACAACAAACAACAAACAACAAACAACAAACAACAAACAACAAACAACAAACAACAAACAACAAACAACAAACAACAAACAACAAACAACAAACAACAAACAACAAACAACAAACAACAAACAACAAACAACAAACAACAAACAACAAACAACAAACAACAAACAACAAACAACAAACAACAAACAACAAACAACAAACAACAAACAACAAACAACAAACAACAAACAACAAACAACAAACAACAAACAACAAACAACAAACAACAAACAACAAACAACAAACAACAAACAACAAACAACAAACAACAAACAACAAACAACAAACAACAAACAACAAACAACAAACAACAAACAACAAACAACAAACAACAAACAACAAACAACAAACAACAAACAACAAACAACAAACAACAAACAACAAACAACAAACAACAAACAACAAACAACAAACAACAAACAACAAACAACAAACAACAAACAACAAACAACAAACAACAAACAACAAACAACAAACAACAAACAACAAACAACAAACAACAAACAACAAAGAACAAACAACAAAGAACGAACAACAAAGAACAAACAACAAACAACAAACAACAAACAACAAACAACAAACAACAAACAACAAACAACAAACAACAAACAACAAACAACAAACAACAAACAACAAACAACAAACAACAAACAACAAACAACAAACAACAAACAACAAACAACAAACAACAAACAACAAACAACAAACAACAAACAACAAACAACAAACAACAAACAACAAACAACAAACAACAAACAACAAACAACAAACAACAAACAACAAACAACAAACAACAAACAACAAACAACAAACAACAAACAACAAACAACAAACAACAAACAACAAACAACAAACAACAAACAACAAACAACAAACAACAAACAACAAACAACAAACAACAAACAACAAACAACAAACAACAAACAACAAACAACAAACAACAAACAACAAACAACAAACAACAAACAACAAACAACAAACAACAAACAACAAACAACAAACAACAAACAACAAACAACAAACAACAAACAACAAACAACAATTAACAAACAACAAACAACAAACAACAAACAACAAACAACAAACAACAAACAACAAACAACAAACAACAAACAACAAACAACAAACAACAAACAACAAACAACAAACAACAAACAACAAACAACAAACAACAAACAACAAACAACAAACAACAAACAACAAACAACAAACAACAAACAACAAACAACAAACAACAAACAACAAACAACAAACAACAAACAACAAACAACAAACAACAAACAACAAACAACAAACAACAAACAACAAACAACAAACAACAAACAACAAACAACAAACAACAAACAACAAACAACAAACAACAAACAACAAACAACAAACAACAAACAACAAACAACAAACAACAAACAACAAACAACAAACAACAAACAACAAACAACAAACAACAAACAACAAACAACAAACAACAAACAACAAACAACAAACAACAAACAACAAACAACAAACAACAAACAACAAACAACAAACAACAAACAACAAACAACAAACAACAAACAACAAACAACAAACAACAAACAACAAACAACAAACAACAAACAACAAACAACAAACAACAAACAACAAACAACAAACAACAAACAACAAACAACAAACAACAAACAACAAACAACAAACAACAAACAACAAACAACAAACAACAAACAACGAACAACAAACAACGAACAACAAACAACGAACAACAAACAACAAACAACAAACAACGAACAACGAACAACAAACAACAAACAACAAACAACAAACAACAAACTACAAACAACAAACAACGATGAACAAACAACAAACAACGATGAACAAACAACAAACAACGATGAACAAACAACAAACAACGAAGAACAAACAACAAACAACGAAGAACAAACAACAAACAACGAAGAACAAACAACAAACAACGAAGAACAAACAACAAACAACGAAGAACAAACAACAAACAACGAAGAACAAACAACAAACAACAAACAACAAACAACAAACAACAAACAACAAACAACAAACAACAAACAACAAACAACAAACAACAAACAACAAACAACAAACAACAAACAACAAACAACAAACAACAAACAACAAACAACAAACAACAAACAACAAACAACAAACAACAAACAACAAACAACAAACAACAAACAACAAACAACAAACAACAAACAACAAACAACAAACAACAAACAACAAACAACAAACAACAAACAACAAACAACAAACAACAAACAACAAACAACAAACAACAAACAACAAACAACAAACAACAAACAACAAACAACAAACAACAAACAACAAACAACAAACAACAAACAACAAACAACAAACAACAAACAACAAACAACAAACAACAAACAACAAACAACAAACAACAAACAACAAACAACAAACAACAAACAACAAACAACAAACAACAAACAACAAACAACAAACAACAAACAACAAACAACAAACAACAAACAACAAACAACAAACAACAAACAACAAACAACAAACAACAAACAACAAACAACAAACAACAAACAACAAACAACAAACAACAAACAACTAACAACAAACAACAAACAACAAACAACAAACAACAAACAACAAACAACAAACAACAAACAACAAACAACAAACAACAAACAACAAACAACGAAGAACAAACAAAGAAGAACAAACAACGAAGAACAAACAAAGAAGAACAAACAACGAAGAACAAACAAAGAAGAACAAACAACGAAGAACAAACAACGAAGAACAAACAACGAAGAACAAACAACGAAGAACAAACAACGAAGAACAAACAACGAAGAACAAACAACGAAGAACAAACAACGAAGAACAAACAACCAACAACAAACAACAAACAACAAACAACAAACAACAAACAACAAACAACAAACAACAAACAACAAACAACAAACAACAAACAACAAACAACAAACAACAAACAACAAACAACAAACAACAAACAACAAACAACAAACAACAAACAACAAACAACAAACAACAAACAACAAACAACAAACAACAAACAACAAACAACAAACAACAAACAACAAACAACAAACAACAAACAACAAACAACAAACAACAAACAACAAACAACAAACAACAAACAACAAACAACAAACAACAAACAACAAACAACAAACAACAAACAACAAACAACAAACAACAAACAACAAACAACAAACAACAAACAACAAACAACAAACAACAAACAACAAACAACAAACAACAAACAACAAACAACAAACAACAAACAACAAACAACAAACAACAAACAACAAACAACAAACAACAAACAACAAACAACAAACAACAAACAACAAACAACAAACAACAAACAACAAACAACAAACAACAAACAACAAACAACAAACAACAAACAACAAACAACAAACAACAAACAACAAACAACAAACAACAAACAACAAACAACAAACAACAAACAACAAACAACAAACAACAAACAACAAACAACAAACAACAAACAACAAACAACAAACAACAAACAACAAACAACAAACAACAAACAACAAACAACAAACAACAAACAACAAACAACAAACAACAAACAACAAACAACAAACAACAAACAACAAACAACAAACAACAAACAACAAACAACAAACAACAAACAACAAACAACAAACAACAAACAACAAACAACAAACAACAAACAACAAACAACAAACAACAAACAACAAACAACAAACAACAAACAACAAACAACAAACAACAAACAACAAACAACAAACAACAAACAACAAACAACAAACAACAAACAACAAACAACAAACAACAAACAACAAACAACAAACAACAAACAACAAACAACAAACAACAAACAACAAACAACAAACAACAAACAACAAACAACAAACAACAAACAACAAACAACAAACAACAAACAACAAACAACAAACAACAAACAACAAACAACAAACAACAAACAACAAACAACAAACAACAAACAACAAACAACAAACAACAAACAACAAACAACGAAGAACAAACAACAAACAACGAAGAACAAACAACAAACAACGAAGAACAAACAACAAACAACGAAGAACAAACAACAAACAACGAAGAACAAACAACAAACAACGAAGAACAAACAACAAACAACGAAGAACAAACAAGAAACAACGAAGAACAAACAACAAACAACGAAGAACAAACAACAAACAACAAACAACGAAGAACAAACAACAAACAACAAACAACGAAGAACAAACAACAAACAACAAACAACGAAGAACAAACAACAAACAACGAAGAACATACAACAAACAACAAACAACAAACAACAAACAACAAACAACGAAGAACAAACAACGAAGAACAAACAACAAACAACGAAGAACAAACAACAAACAACGAAGAACAAACAACAAACAACGAAGAACAAACAACAAACAACGAAGAACAAACAACAAACAACGAAGAACAAACAACAAACAACGAAGAACAAACAACAAACAACGAAGAACAAACAACAAACAACGAAGAACAAACAACAAACAACGAAGAACAAACAACAAACAACGAAGAACAAACAAGAAACAACGAAGAACAAACAACAAACAACGAAGAACAAACAACAAACAACGAAGAACAAACAACAAACAACGAAGAACAAACAACAAACAACGAAGAACAAACAACAAACAACGAAGAACAAACAACAAACAACGAAGAACAAACAACAAACAACGAAGAACAAACAACAAACAACAAACAACGAAGAACAAACAAAAAACAACAAACAACGAAGAACAAACAACAAACAACAAACAACGAAGAACAAACAACAAACAACGAAGAACAAACAACAAACAACAAACAACGAAGAACAAACAACAAACAACAAACAACGAAGAACAAACAACAAACAACAAACAACGAAGAACGAACAACAAACAACAAACAACGAAGAACAAACAACAAACAACAAACAACGAAGAACAAACAACAAACAACAAACAACAAACAACAAAAAACGAAGAACAAACAACAAACAACGAAGAACAAACAACAAACAACGAAGAACAAACAACAAACAACAAACAACAAACAACAAACAACAAACAACAAACAACAAACAACAAACAACAAACAACAAACAACAAACAACAAACAACAAACAACAAACAACAAACAACAAACAACAAACAACAAACAACAAACAACAAACAACAAACAACAAACAACAAACAACAAACAACAAACAACAAACAACAAACAACAAACAACAAACAACAAACAACAAACAACAAACAACAAACAACAAACAACAAACAACAAACAACAAACAACAAACAACAAACAACAAACAACAAACAACAAACAACAAACAACAAACAACAAACAACAAACAACAAACAACAAACAACAAACAACAAACAACAAACAACAAACAACAAACAACAAACAACAAACAACAAACAACAAACAACAAACAACAAACAACAAACAACAAACAACAAACAACAAACAACAAACAACAAACAACAAACAACAAACAACAAACAACAAACAACAAACAACAAACAACAAACAACAAACAACAAACAACAAACAACAAACAACAAACAACAAACAACAAACAACTAACAACAAACAACAAACAACAAACAACAAACAACAAACAACAAACAACAAACAACAAACAACAAACAACAAACAACAAACAACAAACAACAAACAACGAAGAACAAACAAAGAAGAACAAACAACGAAGAACAAACAAAGAAGAACAAACAACGAAGAACAAACAAAGAAGAACAAACAACGAAGAACAAACAACGAAGAACAAACAACGAAGAACAAACAACGAAGAACAAACAACGAAGAACAAACAACGAAGAACAAACAACGAAGAACAAACAACGAAGAACAAACAACCAACAACAAACAACAAACAACAAACAACAAACAACAAACAACAAACAACAAACAACAAACAACAAACAACAAACAACAAACAACAAACAACAAACAACAAACAACAAACAACAAACAACAAACAACAAACAACAAACAACAAACAACAAACAACAAACAACAAACAACAAACAACAAACAACAAACAACAAACAACAAACAACAAACAACAAACAACAAACAACAAACAACAAACAACAAACAACAAACAACAAACAACAAACAACAAACAACAAACAACAAACAACAAACAACAAACAACAAACAACAAACAACAAACAACAAACAACAAACAACAAACAACAAACAACAAACAACAAACAACAAACAACAAACAACAAACAACAAACAACAAACAACAAACAACAAACAACAAACAACAAACAACAAACAACAAACAACAAACAACAAACAACAAACAACAAACAACAAACAACAAACAACAAACAACAAACAACAAACAACAAACAACAAACAACAAACAACAAACAACAAACAACAAACAACAAACAACAAACAACAAACAACAAACAACAAACAACAAACAACGAACAACAAACAACAAACAACAAACAACAAACAACAAACAACAAACAACAAACAACAAACAACAAACAACAAACAACAAACAACAAACAACAAACAACAAACAACAAACAACAAACAACAAACAACAAACAACAAACAACAAACAACAAACAACAAACAACAAACAACAAACAACAAACAACAAACAACAAACAACAAACAACAAACAACAAACAACAAACAACAAACAACAAACAACAAACAACAAACAACAAACAACAAACAACAAACAACAAACAACAAACAACAAACAACAAACAACAAACAACAAACAACAAACAACAAACAACAAACAACAAACAACAAACAACAAACAACAAACAACAAACAACAAACAACAAACAACAAACAACAAACAACAAACAACAAACAACAAACAACAAACAACAAACAACAAACAACAAACAACAAACAACAAACAACAAACAACAAACAACAAACAACAAACAACAAACAACAAACAACAAACAACAAACAACAAACAACAAACAACAAACAACAAACAACAAACAACAAACAACAAACAACAAACAACAAACAACAAACAACAAACAACGAAGAACAAACAACAAACAACGAAGAACAAACAACAAACAACGAAGAACAAACAACAAACAACGAAGAACAAACAACAAACAACGAAGAACAAACAACAAACAACGAAGAACAAACAACAAACAACGAAGAACAAACAAGAAACAACGAAGAACAAACAACAAACAACGAAGAACAAACAACAAACAACAAACAACGAAGAACAAACAACAAACAACAAACAACGAAGAACAAACAACAAACAACAAACAACGAAGAACAAACAACAAACAACGAAGAACATACAACAAACAACAAACAACAAACAACAAACAACAAACAACGAAGAACAAACAACGAAGAACAAACAACAAACAACGAAGAACAAACAACAAACAACGAAGAACAAACAACAAACAACGAAGAACAAACAACAAACAACGAAGAACAAACAACAAACAACGAAGAACAAACAACAAACAACGAAGAACAAACAACAAACAACGAAGAACAAACAACAAACAACGAAGAACAAACAACAAACAACGAAGAACAAACAACAAACAACGAAGAACAAACAAGAAACAACGAAGAACAAACAACAAACAACGAAGAACAAACAACAAACAACGAAGAACAAACAACAAACAACGAAGAACAAACAACAAACAACGAAGAACAAACAACAAACAACGAAGAACAAACAACAAACAACGAAGAACAAACAACAAACAACGAAGAACAAACAACAAACAACAAACAACGAAGAACAAACAAAAAACAACAAACAACGAAGAACAAACAACAAACAACAAACAACGAAGAACAAACAACAAACAACGAAGAACAAACAACAAACAACAAACAACGAAGAACAAACAACAAACAACAAACAACGAAGAACAAACAACAAACAACAAACAACGAAGAACGAACAACAAACAACAAACAACGAAGAACAAACAACAAACAACAAACAACGAAGAACAAACAACAAACAACAAACAACAAACAACAAAAAACGAAGAACAAACAACAAACAACGAAGAACAAACAACAAACAACAAACAACAAAGAACAAACAACAAACAACAAACAACAAACAACGAAGAACAAACAACAAACAACAAACAACGAAGAACAAACAACAAACAACAAACAACGAAGAACAAACAACAAACAACAAACAACGAAGAACAAACAACAAACAACAAACAACGAAGAACAAACAACAAACAACAAACAACGAAGAACAAACAACAAACAACGAAGAAGAAACAACAAACAACGAAGAACAAACAACAAAAAACGAAGAACAAACAACAAAAAACGAAGAACAAACACCAAACAACGAAGAACAAACAACAAACAACGATGAACAAACAACAAACAACGAAGAACAAACAACAAACAACGAAGAACAAACAACAAACAACGAAGCACAAACAACAAACAACGAAGAACAAACAACAAACAACGAAGAACAAACAACAAACAACGAAGAACAAACAACAAACAACGAAGAACAAACAACAAACAACGAAGAACAAACAACGAAGAACAAACAACGAAGAACAAACAACGAAGAACAAACAACGAAGAACAAACAACGAAGAACAAACAACGAAGAACAAACAACGAAGAACAAACAACGAAGAACAAACAACGAAGAACAAACAACGAAGAACAAACAACGAAGAACAAACAACGAAGAACAAACAACGAAGAACAAACAACGAAGAACAAACAACGAAGAACAAACAACGAAGAACAAACAACAAGCAACAAACAACGAAGAACAAACAACGAAGAACAAACAACGAAGAACGAAGAACAAACAACGAAGAACAAACAACAAACAACGAAGAACGAAGAACGAAGAACGAACAACGAACAACGAACAACGAACAATGAACAACGAACAACGAACAACGAACAACGAACAACGAACAACGAACAACGAACAACGAACAACGAACAACGAACAACGAACAACGAACAACGAACAACGAACAACGAACAACGAACATCGAACAACGAACAACGAACAACGAACAACGAACAACGAACAACGAACAACGAACAACGAACCACAAGCAACAAGCAACAAGCAACGAACAACGAACAACGAACAACAAGCAACAAGCAACAAGCAACAAGCAACAAGCAACAAGCAACAAGCAACAAACAACAAGCAACAAGCAACAAACAACAAGCAACAAGCAACAAGCAACAAGCAACAAGCAACAAGCAACAAGCAACAAGCAACAAGCAACAAGCAACAAGCAACAAGCAACAAGCAACAAGCAACTAGCAACAAGCAACAAGCAACAAGCAACAAGCAACAAGCAACAAGCAACAAACAACAAACAACGAACAACGAACAACGAACAACGAACAACGAACAACGAACAACGAACAACGAACAACCAACAACGAACAACGAACAACAAACAACGAACAACGAACAACGAACAACGAACAACGAACAACGAACAACGAACAACGAACAACGAACAACTAACAACGAACAACGAACAACGAACAACGAACAACGAACAACCAACAACAAACAACAAACAACAAACAACGAAGAACAAACAACGAAGAACAAACAACGAAGAACAAACAACAAACAACAAACAACAAACAACAAACAACAAACAACAAACAACAAACAACAAACAACAAACAACAAACAACAAACAACAAACAACAAACAACAAACAACAAACAACAAACAACAAACAACAAACAACAAACAACAAACAACAAACAACAAACAACAAACAACAAACAACAAACAACAAACAACAAACAACAAACAACAAACAACAAACAACAAACAACAAACAACAAACAACAAACAACAAACAACAAACAACAAACAACAAACAACAAACAACAAACAACAAACAACAAACAACAAACAACAAACAACAAACAACAAACAACAAACAACAAACAACAAACAACAAACAACAAACAACAAACAACAAACAACAAACAACAAACAACAAACAACAAACAACAAACAACAAACAACAAACAACAAACAACAAACAACAAACAACAAACAACAAACAACAAACAACAAACAACAAACAACAAACAACAAACAACAAACAACAAACAACAAACAACAAACAACAAACAACAAACAACAAACAACAAACAACAAACAACAAACAACAAACAACAAACAACAAACAACAAACAACAAACAACAAACAACAAACAACAAACAACAAACAACAAACAACAAACAACAAACAACAAACAACAAACAACAAACAACAAACAACAAACAACAAACAACAAACAACAAACAACAAACAACAAACAACAAACAACAAACAACAAACAACAAACAACAAACAACAAACAACAAACAACAAACAACAAACAACAAACAACAAACAACAAACAACAAACAACAAACAACAAACAACAAACAACAAACAACAAACAACAAACAACAAACAACAAACAACAAACAACAAACAACAAACAACAAACAACAAACAACAAACAACAAACAACAAACAACAAACAACAAACAACAAACAACAAACAACAAACAACAAACAACAAACAACAAACAACAAACAACAAACAACAAACAACAAACAACAAACAACAAACAACAAACAACAAACAACAAACAACAAACAACAAACAACAAACAACAAACAACAAACAACAAACAACAAACAACAAACAACAAACAACAAACAACAAACAACAAACAACAAACAACAAACAACAAACAACAAACAACAAACAACAAACAACAAACAACAAACAACAAACAACAAACAACAAACAACAAACAACAAACAACAAACAACAAACAACAAACAACAAACAACAAACAACAAACAACAAACAACAAACAACAAACAACAAACAACAAACAACAAACAACAAACAACAAACAACAAACAACAAACAACAAACAACAAACAACAAACAACAAACAACAAACAACAAACAACAAACAACAAACAACAAACAACAAACAACAAACAACAAACAACAAACAACAAACAACAAACAACAAACAACAAACAACAAACAACAAACAACAAACAACAAACAACAAACAACAAACAACAAACAACAAACAACAAACAACAAACAACAAACAACAAACAACAAACAACAAACAACAAACAACAAACAACAAACAACAAACAACAAACAACAAACAACAAACAACAAACAACAAACAACAAACAACAAACAACAAACAACAAACAACAAACAACAAACAACAAACAACAAACAACAAACAACAAACAACAAACAACAAACAACAAACAACAAACAACAAACAACAAACAACAAACAACAAACAACAAACAACAAACAACAAACAACAAACAACAAACAACAAACAACAAACAACAAACAACAAACAACAAACAACAAACAACAAACAACAAACAACAAACAACAAACAACAAACAACAAACAACAAACAACAAACAACAAACAACAAACAACAAACAACAAACAACAAACAACAAACAACAAACAACGATGAACAAACAACAAACAACGATGAACAAACAACAAACAACGATGAACAAACAACAAACAACGAAGAACAAACAACAAACAACGAAGAACAAACAACAAACAACGAAGAACAAACAACAAACAACGAAGAACAAACAACAAACAACGAAGAACAAACAACAAACAACAAACAACGAAGA
The DNA here is from genome assembly GCF_051020955.1 of Megalopta genalis. Lineage (NCBI taxonomy): Eukaryota > Metazoa > Arthropoda > Insecta > Hymenoptera > Halictidae > Megalopta > Megalopta genalis. Next base: position 3,350,174 of record NW_027476093.1, read on the forward strand.
ACAAACAAAAAACAACAAACAACGAAGAACAAACAACAAACAACAAACAACGAAGAACAAACAACAAACAACGAAGAACAAACAACAAACAACAAACAACGAAGAACAAACAACAAACAACAAACAACGAAGAACAAACAACAAACAACAAACAACGAAGAACGAACAACAAACAACAAACAACGAAGAACAAACAACAAACAACAAACAACGAAGAACAAACAACAAACAACAAACAACAAACAACAAAAAACGAAGAACAAACAACAAACAACGAAGAACAAACAACAAACAACAAACAACAAAGAACAAACAACAAACAACAAACAACAAACAACGAAGAACAAACAACAAACAACAAACAACGAAGAACAAACAACAAACAACAAACAACGAAGAACAAACAACAAACAACAAACAACGAAGAACAAACAACAAACAACAAACAACGAAGAACAAACAACAAACAACAAACAACGAAGAACAAACAACAAACAACGAAGAAGAAACAACAAACAACGAAGAACAAACAACAAAAAACGAAGAACAAACAACAAAAAACGAAGAACAAACACCAAACAACGAAGAACAAACAACAAACAACGATGAACAAACAACAAACAACGAAGAACAAACAACAAACAACGAAGAACAAACAACAAACAACGAAGCACAAACAACAAACAACGAAGAACAAACAACAAACAACGAAGAACAAACAACAAACAACGAAGAACAAACAACAAACAACGAAGAACAAACAACGAAGAACAAACAACGAAGAACAAACAACGAAGAACAAACAACGAAGAACAAACAACGAAGAACAAACAACGAAGAACAAACAACGAAGAACAAACAACGAAGAACAAACAACGAAGAACAAACAACGAAGAACAAACAACGAAGAACAAACAACGAAGAACAAACAACGAAGAACAAACAACGAAGAACAAACAACGAAGAACAAACAACGAAGAACAAACAACGAAGAACAAACAACAAGCAACAAACAACGAAGAACAAACAACGAAGAACAAACAACGAAGAACGAAGAACAAACAACGAAGAACAAACAACAAACAACGAAGAACGAAGAACGAAGAACGAACAACGAACAACGAACAACGAACAATGAACAACGAACAACGAACAACGAACAACGAACAACGAACAACGAACAACGAACAACGAACAACGAACAACGAACAACGAACAACGAACAACGAACAACGAACAACGAACATCGAACAACGAACAACGAACAACGAACAACGAACAACGAACAACGAACAACGAACAACGAACCACAAGCAACAAGCAACAAGCAACGAACAACGAACAACGAACAACAAGCAACAAGCAACAAGCAACAAGCAACAAGCAACAAGCAACAAGCAACAAGCAACAAGCAACAAGCAACAAGCAACAAGCAACAAGCAACAAACAACAAGCAACAAGCAACAAACAACAAGCAACAAGCAACAAGCAACAAGCAACAAGCAACAAGCAACAAGCAACAAGCAACAAGCAACAAGCAACAAGCAACAAGCAACAAGCAACAAGCAACAAGCAACAAGCAACTAGCAACAAGCAACAAGCAACAAGCAACAAGCAACAAGCAACAAGCAACAAACAACAAACAACGAACAACGAACAACGAACAACGAACAACGAACAACGAACAACGAACAACCAACAACGAACAACAAACAACGAACAACGAACAACGAACAACGAACAACGAACAACGAACAACTAACAACTAACAACGAACAACCAACAACAAACAACCAACAACAAACGACAAACAACAAACAACGAAGAACAAACAACGAAGAACAAACAACGAAGAACAAACAACAAACAACAAACAACAAACAACAAACAACAAACAACAAACAACAAACAACAAACAACAAACAACGAAGAACAAACAACGAAGAACAAACAACGAAGAACAAACAACAAACAACAAACAACAAACAACAAACAACAAACAACAAACAACAAACAACAAACAACAAACAACAAACAACAAACAACAAACAACAAACAACAAACAACAAACAACAAACAACAAACAACAAACAACAAACAACAAACAACAAACAACAAACAACAAACAACAAACAACAAACAACAAACAACAAACAACAAACAACAAACAACAAACAACAAACAACAAACAACAAACAACAAACAACAAACAACAAACAACAAACAACAAACAACAAACAACAAACAACAAACAACAAACAACAAACAACAAACAACAAACAACAAACAACAAACAACAAACAACAAACAACAAACAACAAACAACAAACAACAAACAACAAACAACAAACAACAAACAACAAACAACAAACAACAAACAACAAACAACAAACAACAAACAACAAACAACAAACAACAAACAACAAACAACAAACAACAAACAACAAACAACAAACAACAAACAACAAACAACAAACAACAAACAACAAACAACAAACAACAAACAACAAACAACAAACAACAAACAACAAACAACAAACAACAAACAACAAACAACAAACAACAAACAACAAACAACAAACAACAAACAACAAACAACAAACAACAAACAACAAACAACAAACAACAAACAACAAACAACAAACAACAAACAACAAACAACAAACAACAAACAACAAACAACAAACAACAAACAACAAACAACAAACAACAAACAACAAACAACAAACAACAAACAACAAACAACAAACAACAAACAACAAACAACAAACAACAAACAACAAACAACAAACAACAAACAACAAACAACAAACAACAAACAACAAACAACAAACAACAAACAACAAACAACAAACAACAAACAACAAACAACAAACAACAAACAACAAACAACAAACAACAAACAACAAACAACAAACAACAAACAACAAACAACAAACAACAAACAACAAACAACAAACAACAAACAACAAACAACAAACAACAAACAACAAACAACAAACAACAAACAACAAACAACAAACAACAAACAACAAACAACAAACAACAAACAACAAACAACAAACAACAAACAACAAACAACAAACAACAAACAACAAACAACAAACAACAAACAACAAACAACAAACAACAAACAACAAACAACAAACAACAAACAACAAACAACAAACAACAAACAACAAACAACAAACAACAAACAACAAACAACAAACAACAAACAACAAACAACAAACAACAAACAACAAACAACAAACAACAAACAACAAACAACAAACAACAAACAACAAACAACAAACAACAAACAACAAACAACAAACAACAAACAACAAACAACAAACAACAAACAACAAACAACAAACAACAAACAACAAACAACAAACAACAAACAACAAACAACAAACAACAAACAACAAACAACAAACAACAAACAACAAACAACAAACAACAAACAACAAACAACAAACAACAAACAACAAACAACAAACAACAAACAACAAACAACAAACAACAAACAACAAACAACAAACAACAAACAACAAACAACAAACAACAAACAACAAACAACAAACAACAAACAACAAACAACAAACAACAAACAACAAACAACAAACAACAAACAACAAACAACAAACAACAAACAACAAACAACAAACAACAAACAACAAACAACAAACAACAAACAACAAACAACAAACAACAAACAACAAACAACAAACAACAAACAACAAACAACAAACAACAAACAACAAACAACAAACAACAAACAACAAACAACAAACAACAAACAACAAACAACAAACAACAAACAACAAACAACAAACAACAAACAACAAACAACAAACAACAAACAACAAACAACAAACAACAAACAACAAACAACAAACAACAAACAACAAACAACAAACAACAAACAACAAACAACAAACAACAAACAACAAACAACAAACAACAAACAACAAACAACAAACAACAAACAACAAACAACAAACAACAAACAACAAACAACAAACAACAAACAACAAACAACAAACAACAAACAACAAACAACAAACAACAAACAACAAACAACAAACAACAAACAACAAACAACAAACAACAAACAACAAACAACAAACAACAAACAACAAACAACAAACAACGAAGAACAAACAACAAGCAACAAGCAACAAGCAACAAGCAACGAACAACGAACAACGAACAACGAACAACGAACAACGAACAACGAACAACGAACAACGAACAACGAACAACGAACAACGAACAACGAACAACGAACAACGAACAACGAACAACGAACAACGAACAACGAACAACGAACAACGAACAACGAACAACGAACAACGAACAACGAACAACGAACAACGAACAACGAACAACGAACAAACGAACAACGAACAAACGAACAACGAACAACGAACAACGAACAACGAACAACGAAGAACGAACAACGAAGAACGAACAACGAAGAACGAACAACGAAGAACAAACAACGAAGAACAAACAACGAAGAACAAACAACGAAGAACGAACAACGAAGAACGAACAACGAAGAACAAACAACGAAGAACAAACAACGAAGAACAAACAACAAACAAGAAACAACGAAGAAAAAACAACAAACAACAAACAACGAAGAACAAACAACAAACAACAAACAACAAACAACGAAGAACAAACAACAAACAACGAAGAACAGACAACAAACAACGAAGAACAAACAACAAACAACGAAGAACAAACAACAAACAACGAAGAACAAACAACAAACAACGAAGAACAAACAACAAACAACGAAGAACAAACAACAAACAACAAGCAACAAGCAACAAGCAACAAGCAACGAAGAACAAACAACAAACAACAAGCAACGAAAAACAAACAACAAACAACAAACAACGAAGAACAAACAACAAACAACGAAGAACAAACAACAAACAACGAACAACGAACCACGAACAACGAACAACGAACAACGAACAACGAACAACGAACAACGAACAACGAACAACGAACAACGAACAACGAACAACGAACAACGAACAACGAACAACGAACAACGAACAACGAACAACGAACAACGAACAACGAACAACGAACAACGAACAACGAACAACGAACAACGAACAACGAACAACGAACAACGAACAACGAACAACGAACAACGAACAACGAACAACGAACAACGAACAACGAACAACGAACAACGAACAACGAACAACGAACAACGAACAACGAACAACGAACAACGAACAACGAACAACGAACAACGAACATCGAACAACGAACAACGAACAACGAACAACGAACAACGAACAAACGAACAACGAACAAACGAACAACGAACAAACGAACAACGAACAACGAACAACGAACAACGAACAACGAACAACGAACAACGAACAACGAACAACGAACAACGAACAACGAACAACGAACATCGAACAACGAACAACGAACAACGAACAACGAACAACGAACCACAAGCAACAAGCAACAAGCAACGAACAACGAACAACGAACAACGAACAACGAACAACAAGCAACAAGCAACAAGCAACAAGCAACAAGCAACAAGCAACAAGCAACAAGCAACAAGCAACAAGCAACAAACAACAAGCAACAAGCAACAAACAACAAGCAACAAGCAACAAGCAACAAGCAACAAGCAACAAGCAACAAGCAACAAGCAACAAGCAACAAGCAACAAGCAACAAGCAACAAGCAACAAGCAACAAGCAACAAGCAACAAGCAACTAGCAACAAGCAACAAGCAACAAACAACGAACAACGAACAACGAACAACGAACAACGAACAACGAACAACGAACAACGAACAACAAACAACGAACAACAAACAACAAACAACAAACAACAAACAACAAACAACAAACAACAAACAACAAACAACAAACAACAAACAACAAACAACAAACAACAAACAACAAACAACAAACAACAAACAACAAACAACAAACAACAAACAACAAACAACAAACAACAAACAACAAACAACAAACAACAAACAACAAACAACAAACAACAAACAACAAACAACAAACAACAAACAACAAACAACAAACAACAAACAACAAACAACAAACAACAAACAACAAACAACAAACAACAAACAACAAACAACAAACAACAAACAACAAACAACAAACAACAAACAACAAACAACAAACAACAAACAACAAACAACAAACAACAAACAACAAACAACAAACAACAAACAACAAACAACAAACAACAAACAACAAACAACAAACAACAAACAACAAACAACAAACAACAAACAACAAACAACAAACAACAAACAACAAACAACAAACAACAAACAACAAACAACAAACAACAAACAACAAACAACAAACAACAAACAACAAACAACAAACAACAAACAACAAACAACAAACAACAAACAACAAACAACAAACAACAAACAACAAACAACAAACAACAAACAACAAACAACAAACAACAAACAACAAACAACAAACAACAAACAACAAACAACAAACAACAAACAACAAACAACAAACAACAAACAACAAACAACAAACAACAAACAACAAACAACAAACAACAAACAACAAACAACAAACAACAAACAACAAACAACAAACAACAAACAACAAACAACAAACAACAAACAACAAACAACAAACAACAAACAACAAACAACAAACAACAAACAACAAACAACAAACAACAAACAACAAACAACAAACAACAAACAACAAACAACAAACAACAAACAACAAACAACAAACAACAAACAACAAACAACAAACAACAAACAACAAACAACAAACAACAAACAACAAACAACAAACAACAAACAACAAACAACAAACAACAAACAACAAACAACAAACAACAAACAACAAACAACAAACAACAAACAACAAACAACAAACAACAAACAACAAACAACAAACAACAAACAACAAACAACAAACAACAAACAACAAACAACAAACAACAAACAACAAACAACAAACAACAAACAACAAACAACAAACAACAAACAACAAACAACAAACAACAAACAACAAACAACAAACAACAAACAACAAACAACAAACAACAAACAACAAACAACAAACAACAAACAACAAACAACAAACAACAAACAACAAACAACAAACAACAAACAACAAACAACAAACAACAAACAACAAACAACAAACAACAAACAACAAACAACAAACAACAAACAACAAACAACAAACAACAAACAACAAACAACAAACAACAAACAACAAACAACAAACAACAAACAACAAACAACAAACAACAAACAACAAACAACAAACAACAAACAACAAACAACAAACAACAAACAACAAACAACAAACAACAAACAACAAACAACAAACAACAAACAACAAACAACAAACAACAAACAACAAACAACAAACAACAAACAACAAACAACAAACAACAAACAACAAACAACAAACAACAAACAACAAACAACAAACAACAAACAACAAACAACAAACAACAAACAACAAACAACAAACAACAAACAACAAACAACAAACAACAAACAACAAACAACAAACAACAAACAACAAACAACAAACAACAAACAACAAACAACAAACAACAAACAACAAACAACAAACAACAAACAACAAACAACAAACAACAAACAACAAACAACAAACAACAAACAACAAACAACAAACAACAAACAACAAACAACAAACAACAAACAACAAACAACAAACAACAAACAACAAACAACAAACAACAAACAACAAACAACAAACAACAAACAACAAACAACAAACAACAAACAACAAACAACAAACAACAAACAACAAACAACAAACAACAAACAACAAACAACAAACAACAAACAACAAACAACAAACAACAAACAACAAACAACAAACAACAAACAACAAACAACAAACAACAAACAACAAACAACAAACAACAAACAACAAACAACAAACAACAAACAACAAACAACAAACAACAAACAACAAACAACAAACAACAAACAACAAACAACAAACAACAAACAACAAACAACAAACAACAAACAACAAACAACAAACAACAAACAACAAACAACAAACAACAAACAACAAACAACAAACAACAAACAACAAACAACAAACAACAAACAACAAACAACAAACAACAAACAACAAACAACAAACAACAAACAACAAACAACAAACAACAAACAACAAACAACAAACAACAAACAACAAACAACAAACAACAAGCAACAAGCAACAAGCAACAAGCAACGAACAACAAGCAACAAGCAACGAACAACGAACAACGAACAACGAACAACGAACAACGAACAACGAACAACGAACAACGAACAACGAACAACGAACAACGAACAACGAACAACGAACAACGAACAACGAACAACGAACAACGAACAACGAACAACGAACAACGAACAACGAACAACGAACAACGAACAACGAACAACGAACAACGAACAACGAACAAACGAACAACGAACAAACGAACAACGAACAAACGAACAACGAACAACGAACAACGAAGAACGAACAACGAAGAACGAACAACGAAGAACAAACAACGAAGAACAAACAACGAAGAACAAACAACAAACAACGAAGAACAAACAACAAACAACAAGCAACAAGCAACAAGCAACAAGCAACGAACAACGAACAACGAACAACGAACAACGAACAACGAACAACGAACAACGAACAACGAACAACGAACAACGAACAACGAACAACGAACAACGAACAACGAACAACGAACAACGAACAACGAACAACGAACAACGAACAACGAACAACGAACAACGAACAACGAACAACGAACAACGAACAACGAACAACGAACAAACGAACAACGAACAAACGAACAACGAACAACGAACAACGAACAACGAAGAACGAACAACGAAGAACGAACAACGAAGAACGAACAACGAAGAACAAACAACGAAGAACAAACAACGAAGAACAAACAACGAAGAACGAACAACGAAGAACGAACAACGAAGAACGAACAACGAAGAACAAACAACGAAGAACAAACAACGAAGAACAAACAACAAACAAGAAACAACGAAGAAAAAACAACAAACAACGAAGAACAAACAACAAACAACAAACAACAAACAACGAAGAACAAACAACAAACAACGAAGAACAAACAACAAACAACGAAGAACAGACAACAAACAACGAAGAACAAACAACAAACAACGAAGAACAAACAACAAACAACGAAGAACAAACAACAAACAACGAAGAACAAACAACAAACAACGAAGAACAAACAACAAACAACAAGCAACAAGCAACAAGCAACAAGCAACGAAGAACAAACAACAAACAACAAGCAACGAAAAACAAACAACAAACAACAAACAACGAAGAACAAACAACAAACAACGAAGAACAAACAACAAACAACGAACAACGAACAACAAACAACAAACAACAAACAACAAACAACAAACAACAAACAACAAACAACAAACAACAAACAACAAACAACAAACAACAAACAACAAACAACAAACAACAAACAACAAACAACAAGCAACAAGCAACAAACAACAAGCAACAAGCAACAAGCAACAAGCAACAAGCAACAAGCAACAAGCAACAAGCAACAAGCAACAAGCAACAAGCAACAAGCAACAAGCAACAAGCAACAAGCAACTAGCAACAAGCAACGAGCAACGAACAACGAACAACGAACAACGAACAACGAACAACGAACAACGAACAACGAACAACGAACAACGAACAACGAACAACGAACAACAAACAACGAACAACAAACAACAAACAACAAACAACAAACAACAAACAACAAACAACAAACAACAAACAACAAACAACAAACAACAAACAACAAACAACAAACAACAAACAACAAACAACAAACAACAAACAACAAACAACAAACAACAAACAACAAACAACAAACAACAAACAACAAACAACAAACAACAAACAACAAACAACAAACAACAAACAACAAACAACAAACAACAAACAACAAACAACAAACAACAAACAACAAACAACAAACAACAAACAACAAACAACAAACAACAAACAACAAACAACAAACAACAAACAACAAACAACAAACAACAAACAACAAACAACAAACAACAAACAACAAACAACAAACAACAAACAACAAACAACAAACAACAAACAACAAACAACAAACAACAAACAACAAACAACAAACAACAAACAACAAACAACAAACAACAAACAACAAACAACAAACAACAAACAACAAACAACAAACAACAAACAACAAACAACAAACAACAAACAACAAACAACAAACAACAAACAACAAACAACAAACAACAAACAACAAACAACAAACAACAAACAACAAACAACAAACAACAAACAACAAACAACAAACAACAAACAACAAACAACAAACAACAAACAACAAACAACAAACAACAAACAACAAACAACAAACAACAAACAACAAACAACAAACAACAAACAACAAACAACAAACAACAAACAACAAACAACAAACAACAAACAACAAACAACAAACAACAAACAACAAACAACAAACAACAAACAACAAACAACAAACAACAAACAACAAACAACAAACAACAAACAACAAACAACAAACAACAAACAACAAACAACAAACAACAAACAACAAACAACAAACAACAAACAACAAACAACAAACAACAAACAACAAACAACAAACAACAAACAACAAACAACAAACAACAAACAACAAACAACAAACAACAAACAACAAACAACAAACAACAAACAACAAACAACAAACAACAAACAACAAACAACAAACAACAAACAACAAACAACAAACAACAAACAACAAACAACAAACAACAAACAACAAACAACAAACAACAAACAACAAACAACAAACAACAAACAACAAACAACAAACAACAAACAACAAACAACAAACAACAAACAACAAACAACAAACAACAAACAACAAACAACAAACAACAAACAACAAACAACAAACAACAAACAACAAACAACAAACAACAAACAACAAACAACAAACAACAAACAACAAACAACAAACAACAAACAACAAACAACAAACAACAAACAACAAACAACAAACAACAAACAACAAACAACAAACAACAAACAACAAACAACAAACAACAAACAACAAACAACAAACAACAAACAACAAACAACAAACAACAAACAACAAACAACAAACAACAAACAACAAACAACAAACAACAAACAACAAACAACAAACAACAAACAACAAACAACAAACAACAAACAACAAACAACAAACAACAAACAACAAACAACAAACAACAAACAACAAACAACAAACAACAAACAACAAACAACAAACAACAAACAACAAACAACAAACAACAAACAACAAACAACAAACAACAAACAACAAACAACAAACAACAAACAACAAACAACAAACAACAAACAACAAACAACAAACAACAAACAACAAACAACAAACAACAAACAACAAACAACAAACAACAAACAACAAACAACAAACAACAAACAACAAACAACAAACAACAAACAACAAACAACAAACAACAAACAACAAACAACAAACAACAAACAACAAACAACAAACAACAAACAACAAACAACAAACAACAAACAACAAACAACAAACAACAAACAACAAACAACAAACAACAAACAACAAACAACAAACAACAAACAACAAACAACAAACAACAAACAACAAACAACAAACAACAAACAACAAACAACAAACAACAAACAACAAACAACAAACAACAAACAACAAACAACAAACAACAAACAACAAACAACAAACAACAAACAACAAACAACAAACAACAAACAACAAACAACAAACAACAAACAACAAACAACAAACAACAAACAACAAACAACAAACAACAAACAACAAACAACAAACAACAAACAACGAAGAACAAACAACAAGCAACAAGCAACAAGCAACAAGCAACAAGCAACGAACAACAAGCAACAAGCAACGAACAACGAACAACGAACAACGAACAACGAACAACGAACAACGAACAACGAACAACGAACAACGAACAACGAACAACGAACAACGAACAACGAACAACGAACAACGAACAACGAACAACGAACAACGAACAACGAACAACGAACAACGAACAACGAACAACGAACAACGAACAACGAACAACGAACAACGAACAACGAACATCGAACAACGAACAACGAACAACGAACAACGAACAACGAACAACGAACAAACGAACAACGAACAAACGAACAACGAACAAACGAACAACGAACAACGAACAACGAACAACGAACAACGAACAACGAACAACGAACAACGAACAACGAACAACGAACAACGAACAACGAACAACGAACATCGAACAACGAACAACGAACAACAAACAACGAACAACGAACCACAAGCAACAAGCAACAAGCAACGAACAACGAACAACGAACAACGAACAACGAACAACAAGCAACAAGCAACAAGCAACAAGCAACAAGCAACAAGCAACAAGCAACAAGCAACAAGCAACAAACAACAAGCAACAAGCAACAAACAACAAGCAACAAGCAACAAGCAACAAGCAACAAGCAACAAGCAACAAGCAACAAGCAACAAGCAACAAGCAACAAGCAACAAGCAACAAGCAACAAACAACGAACAACGAACAACGAACAACGAACAACGAACAACGAACAACGAACAACGAACAACGAACAACGAACAACCAACAACGAACAACAAACAACGAACAACGAACAACGAACAACGAACAACGAACAACTAACCACGAACAACGAACAACGAACAACCAACAACGAACAACGAACAACGAACAACCAACAACAAACAACAAACAACAAACAACAAACAACAAACAACGAAGAACAAACAACGAAGAACAAACAACAAACAACAAACAACAAACAACAAACAACAAACAACAAACAACAAACAACGAAGAACAAACAACGAAGAACAAACAACAAACAACAAACAACAAACAACAAACAACAAACAACAAACAACAAACAACAAACAACAAACAACAAACAACAAACAACAAACAACAAACAACAAACAACAAACAACAAACAACAAACAACAAACAACAAACAACAAACAACAAACAACAAACAACAAACAACAAACAACAAACAACAAACAACAAACAACAAACAACAAACAACAAACAACAAACAACAAACAACAAACAACAAACAACAAACAACAAACAACAAACAACAAACAACAAACAACAAACAACAAACAACAAACAACAAACAACAAACAACAAACAACAAACAACAAACAACAAACAACAAACAACAAACAACAAACAACAAACAACAAACAACAAACAACAAACAACAAACAACAAACAACAAACAACAAACAACAAACAACAAACAACAAACAACAAACAACAAACAACAAACAACAAACAACAAACAACAAACAACAAACAACAAACAACAAACAACAAACAACAAACAACAAACAACAAACAACAAACAACAAACAACAAACAACAAACAACAAACAACAAACAACAAACAACAAACAACAAACAACAAACAACAAACAACAAACAACAAACAACAAACAACAAACAACAAACAACAAACAACAAACAACAAACAACAAACAACAAACAACAAACAACAAACAACAAACAACAAACAACAAACAACAAACAACAAACAACAAACAACAAACAACAAACAACAAACAACAAACAACAAACAACAAACAACAAACAACGAAGAACAAACAACAAACAACAAGCAACAAGCAACAAGCAACAAGCAACGAACAACAAGCAACAAGCAACGAACAACGAACAACGAACAACGAACAACGAACAACGAACAACGAACAACGAACAACGAACAACGAACAACGAACAACGAACAACGAACAACGAACAACGAACAACGAACAACGAACAACGAACAACGAACAACGAACAACGAACAACGAACAACGAACAACGAACAACGAACAACGAACAACGAACAACGAACAAACGAACAACGAACAAACGAACAACGAACAAACGAACAACGAACAACGAACAACGAACAACGAAGAACGAACAACGAAGAACGAACAACGAAGAACAAACAACGAAGAACAAACAACGAAGAACAAACAACGAAGAACAAACAACGAAGAACAAACAACGAAGAACAAACAACGAAGAACAAACAACGAAGAACAAACAACGAAGAACAAACAACGAAGAACAAACAACGAAGAACGAACAACGAAGAACAAACAACGAAGAACAAACAACGAAGAACAAACAACAAACAAGAAACAACGAAGAAAAAACAACAAACAACAAACAACGAAGAACAAACAACAAACAACAAACAACAAACAACGAAGAACAAACAACAAACAACGAAGAACAAACAACAAACAACGAAGAACAGACAACAAACAACGAAGAACAAACAACAAACAACGAAGAACAAACAACAAACAACGAAGAACAAACAACAAACAACGAAGAACAAACAACAAACAACGAAGAACAAACAACAAACAACAAGCAACAAGCAACAAGCAACAAGCAACGAAGAACAAACAACAAACAACGAAGAACAAGCAACAAACAACGAAGAACAAGCAACAAACAACGAAGAACAAGCAACAAACATCGAAGAACAAGCAACAAACATCGAAGAACAAGCAACAAACAACGAAGAACAAGCAACAAACAACGAAGAACAAGCAACAAACAACGAAGAACAAGCAACAAACAACGAAGAACAAGCAACAAACAACGAAGAACAAGCAACAAACAACGAAGATCAAGCAACAAACAACGAAGAACAAGCAACAAACAACGAAGAACAAACAACAAACAACAAACAACAAACAACAAACAACAAACAACAAACAACAAACAACAAACAACAAACAACAAACAACAAACAACAAACAACAAACAACAAACAACAAACAACAAACAACAAACAACAAACAACAAACAACAAACAACAAACAACAAACAACAAACAACAAACAACAAACAACAAACAACAAACAACAAACAACAAACAACAAACAACAAACAACAAACAACAAACAACAAACAACAAACAACAAACAACAAACAACAAACAACAAACAACAAACAACAAACAACAAACAACAAACAACAAACAACAAACAACAAACAACAAACAACAAACAACAAACAACAAACAACAAACAACAAACAACAAACAACAAACAACAAACAACAAACAACAAACAACAAACAACAAACAACAAACAACAAACAACAAACAACAAACAACAAACAACAAACAACAAACAACAAACAACAAACAACAAACAACAAACAACAAACAACAAACAACAAACAACAAACAACAAACAACAAACAACAAACAACAAACAACAAACAACAAACAACAAACAACAAACAACAAACAACAAACAACAAACAACAAACAACAAACAACAAACAACAAACAACAAACAACAAACAACAAACAACAAACAACAAACAACAAACAACAAACAACAAACAACAAACAACAAACAACAAACAACAAACAACAAACAACAAACAACAAACAACAAACAACAAACAACAAACAACAAACAACAAACAACAAACAACAAACAACAAACAACAAACAACAAACAACAAACAACAAACAACAAACAACAAACAACAAACAACAAACAACAAACAACAAACAACAAACAACAAACAACAAACAACAAACAACAAACAACAAACAACAAACAACAAACAACAAACAACAAACAACAAACAACAAACAACAAACAACAAACAACAAACAACAAACAACAAACAACAAACAACAAACAACAAACAACAAACAACAAACAACAAACAACAAACAACAAACAACAAACAACAAACAACAAACAACAAACAACAAACAACAAACAACAAACAACAAACAACAAACAACAAACAACAAACAACAAACAACAAACAACAAACAACAAACAACAAACAACAAACAACAAACAACAAACAACAAACAACAAACAACAAACAACAAACAACAAACAACAAACAACAAACAACAAACAACAAACAACAAACAACAAACAACAAACAACAAACAACAAACAACAAACAACAAACAACAAACAACAAACAACAAACAACAAACAACAAACAACAAACAACAAACAACAAACAACAAACAACAAACAACAAACAACAAACAACAAACAACAAACAACAAACAACAAACAACAAACAACAAACAACAAACAACAAACAACAAACAACAAACAACAAACAACAAACAACAAACAACAAACAACAAACAACAAACAACAAACAACAAACAACAAACAACAAACAACAAACAACAAACAACAAACAACAAACAACAAACAACAAACAACAAACAACAAACAACAAACAACAAACAACAAACAACAAACAACAAACAACAAACAACAAACAACAAACAACAAACAACAAACAACAAACAACAAACAACAAACAACAAACAACAAACAACAAACAACAAACAACAAACAACAAACAACAAACAACAAACAACAAACAACAAACAACAAACAACAAACAACAAACAACAAACAACAAACAACAAACAACAAACAACAAACAACAAACAACAAACAACAAACAACAAACAACAAACAACAAACAACAAACAACAAACAACAAACAACAAACAACAAACAACAAACAACAAACAACAAACAACAAACAACAAACAACAAACAACAAACAACAAACAACAAACAACAAACAACAAACAACAAACAACAAACAACAAACAACAAACAACAAACAACAAACAACAAACAACAAACAACAAACAACAAACAACAAACAACAAACAACAAACAACAAACAACAAACAACAAACAACAAACAACAAACAACAAACAACAAACAACAAACAACAAACAACAAACAACAAACAACAAACAACAAACAACAAACAACAAACAACAAACAACAAACAACAAACAACAAACAACAAACAACAAACAACAAACAACAAACAACAAACAACAAACAACAAACAACAAACAACAAACAACAAACAACAAACAACAAACAACAAACAACAAACAACAAACAACAAACAACAAACAACAAACAACAAACAACAAACAACAAACAACAAACAACAAACAACAAACAACAAACAACAAACAACAAACAACAAACAACAAACAACAAACAACAAACAACAAACAACAAACAACAAACAACAAACAACGAAGAACAAACAACAAGCAACAAGCAACAAGCAACAAGCAACAAGCAACGAACAACAAGCAACAAGCAACGAACAACGAACAACGAACAACGAACAACGAACAACGAACAACGAACAACGAACAACGAACAACGAACAACGAACAACGAACAACGAACAACGAACAACGAACAACGAACAACGAACAACGAACAACGAACAACGAACAACGAACAACGAACAACGAACAACGAACAACGAACAACGAACAACGAACATCGAACAACGAACAACGAACAACGAACAACGAACAACGAACAACGAACAAACGAACAACGAACAAACGAACAACGAACAAACGAACAACGAACAACGAACAACGAACAACGAACAACGAACAACGAACAACGAACAACGAACAACGAACAACGAACAACGAACAACGAACAACGAACATCGAACAACGAACAACGAACAACAAACAACGAACAACGAACCACAAGCAACAAGCAACAAGCAACGAACAACGAACAACGAACAACGAACAACAAGCAACAAGCAACAAGCAACAAGCAACAAGCAACAAGCAACAAGCAACAAGCAACAAGCAACAAGCAACAAACAACAAGCAACAAGCAACAAACAACAAGCAACAAGCAACAAGCAACAAGCAACAAGCAACAAGCAACAAGCAACAAGCAACAAGCAACAAGCAACAAGCAACAAGCAACAAGCAACAAGCAACAAACAACGAACAACGAACAACGAACAACGAACAACGAACAACGAACAACGAACAACGAACAACGAACAACGAACAACCAACAACGAACAACAAACAACGAACAACGAACAACGAACAACGAACAACGAACAACTAACCACGAACAACGAACAACGAACAACCAACAACGAACAACGAACAACGAACAACCAACAACAAACAACAAACAACAAACAACAAACAACAAACAACGAAGAACAAACAACGAAGAACAAACAACAAACAACAAACAACAAACAACAAACAACAAACAACGAAGAACAAACAACGAAGAACAAACAACAAACAACAAACAACAAACAACAAACAACAAACAACAAACAACAAACAACAAACAACAAACAACAAACAACAAACAACAAACAACAAACAACAAACAACAAACAACAAACAACAAACAACAAACAACAAACAACAAACAACAAACAACAAACAACAAACAACAAACAACAAACAACAAACAACAAACAACAAACAACAAACAACAAACAACAAACAACAAACAACAAACAACAAACAACAAACAACAAACAACAAACAACAAACAACAAACAACAAACAACAAACAACAAACAACAAACAACAAACAACAAACAACAAACAACAAACAACAAACAACAAACAACAAACAACAAACAACAAACAACAAACAACAAACAACAAACAACAAACAACAAACAACAAACAACAAACAACAAACAACAAACAACAAACAACAAACAACAAACAACAAACAACAAACAACAAACAACAAACAACAAACAACAAACAACAAACAACAAACAACAAACAACAAACAACAAACAACAAACAACAAACAACAAACAACAAACAACAAACAACAAACAACAAACAACAAACAACAAACAACAAACAACAAACAACAAACAACAAACAACGAAGAACAAACAACAAACAACAAGCAACAAGCAACAAGCAACAAGCAACGAACAACAAGCAACAAGCAACGAACAACGAACAACGAACAACGAACAACGAACAACGAACAACGAACAACGAACAACGAACAACGAACAACGAACAACGAACAACGAACAACGAACAACGAACAACGAACAACGAACAACGAACAACGAACAACGAACAACGAACAACGAACAACGAACAACGAACAACGAACAACGAACAAACGAACAACGAACAAACGAACAACGAACAAACGAACAACGAACAACGAACAACGAACAACGAAGAACGAACAACGAAGAACGAACAACGAAGAACAAACAACGAAGAACAAACAACGAAGAACAAACAACGAAGAACAAACAACGAAGAACAAACAACGAAGAACAAACAACGAAGAACAAACAACGAAGAACAAACAACGAAGAACAAACAACGAAGAACAAACAACGAAGAACGAACAACGAAGAACAAACAACGAAGAACAAACAACGAAGAACAAACAACAAACAAGAAACAACGAAGAAAAAACAACAAACAACAAACAACGAAGAACAAACAACAAACAACAAACAACAAACAACGAAGAACAAACAACAAACAACGAAGAACAAACAACAAACAACGAAGAACAGACAACAAACAACGAAGAACAAACAACAAACAACGAAGAACAAACAACAAACAACGAAGAACAAACAACAAACAACGAAGAACAAACAACAAACAACGAAGAACAAACAACAAACAACAAGCAACAAGCAACAAGCAACAAGCAACGAAGAACAAACAACAAACAACGAAGAACAAGCAACAAACAACGAAGAACAAGCAACAAACAACGAAGAACAAGCAACAAACATCGAAGAACAAGCAACAAACAACGAAGAACAAGCAACAAACAACGAAGAACAAGCAACAAACAACGAAGAACAAGCAACAAACAACGAAGAACAAGCAACAAACAACGAAGAACAAGCAACAAACAACGAAGATCAAGCAACAAACAACGAAGAACAAGCAACAAACAACGAAGAACAAGCAACAAACAACGAAGAACAAGCAACAAACAACGAAGAACAAGCAACAAACAACGAAGAACAAACAACAAACAACGAAGAACAAACAACAAACAACGAAGAACAAACAACAAACAACGAAGAACAAACAACAAACAACAAACAACAAACAACAAACAACAAACAACAAACAACAAACAACAAACAACAAACAACAAACAACAAACAACAAACAACAAACAACAAACAACAAACAACAAACAACAAACAACAAACAACAAACAACAAACAACAAACAACAAACAACAAACAACAAACAACAAACAACAAACAACAAACAACAAACAACAAACAACAAACAACAAACAACAAACAACAAACAACAAACAACAAACAACAAACAACAAACAACAAACAACAAACAACAAACAACAAACAACAAACAACAAACAACAAACAACAAACAACAAACAACAAACAACAAACAACAAACAACAAACAACAAACAACAAACAACAAACAACAAACAACAAACAACAAACAACAAACAACAAACAACAAACAACAAACAACAAACAACAAACAACAAACAACAAACAACAAACAACAAACAACAAACAACAAACAACAAACAACAAACAACAAACAACAAACAACAAACAACAAACAACAAACAACAAACAACAAACAACAAACAACAAACAACAAACAACAAACAACAAACAACAAACAACAAACAACAAACAACAAACAACAAACAACAAACAACAAACAACAAACAACAAACAACAAACAACAAACAACAAACAACAAACAACAAACAACAAACAACAAACAACAAACAACAAACAACAAACAACAAACAACGAAGAACAAACAACAAGCAACAAGCAACAAGCAACAAGCAACGAACAACGAACAACGAACAACGAACAACGAACAACGAACAACGAACAACGAACAACGAACAACGAACAACGAACAACGAACAACGAACAACGAACAACGAACAACGAACAACGAACAACGAACAACGAACAACGAACAACGAACAACGAACAACGAACAACGAACAACGAACAACGAACAACGAACAACGAACAACGAACAAACGAACAACGAACAAACGAACAACGAACAACGAACAACGAACAACGAACAACGAAGAACGAACAACGAAGAACGAACAACGAAGAACGAACAACGAAGAACAAACAACGAAGAACAAACAACGAAGAACAAACAACGAAGAACGAACAACGAAGAACGAACAACGAAGAACAAACAACGAAGAACAAACAACGAAGAACAAACAACAAACAAGAAACAACGAAGAAAAAACAACAAACAACAAACAACGAAGAACAAACAACAAACAACAAACAACAAACAACGAAGAACAAACAACAAACAACGAAGAACAGACAACAAACAACGAAGAACAAACAACAAACAACGAAGAACAAACAACAAACAACGAAGAACAAACAACAAACAACGAAGAACAAACAACAAACAACGAAGAACAAACAACAAACAACAAGCAACAAGCAACAAGCAACAAGCAACGAAGAACAAACAACAAACAACAAGCAACGAAAAACAAACAACAAACAACAAACAACGAAGAACAAACAACAAACAACGAAGAACAAACAACAAACAACGAACAACGAACCACGAACAACGAACAACGAACAACGAACAACGAACAACGAACAACGAACAACGAACAACGAACAACGAACAACGAACAACGAACAACGAACAACGAACAACGAACAACGAACAACGAACAACGAACAACGAACAACGAACAACGAACAACGAACAACGAACAACGAACAACGAACAACGAACAACGAACAACGAACAACGAACAACGAACAACGAACAACGAACAACGAACAACGAACAACGAACAACGAACAACGAACAACGAACAACGAACAACGAACAACGAACAACGAACAACGAACAACGAACAACGAACAACGAACATCGAACAACGAACAACGAACAACGAACAACGAACAACGAACAAACGAACAACGAACAAACGAACAACGAACAAACGAACAACGAACAACGAACAACGAACAACGAACAACGAACAACGAACAACGAACAACGAACAACGAACAACGAACAACGAACAACGAACATCGAACAACGAACAACGAACAACGAACAACGAACAACGAACCACAAGCAACAAGCAACAAGCAACGAACAACGAACAACGAACAACGAACAACGAACAACAAGCAACAAGCAACAAGCAACAAGCAACAAGCAACAAGCAACAAGCAACAAGCAACAAGCAACAAACAACAAGCAACAAGCAACAAACAACAAGCAACAAGCAACAAGCAACAAGCAACAAGCAACAAGCAACAAGCAACAAGCAACAAGCAACAAGCAACAAGCAACAAGCAACAAGCAACAAGCAACAAGCAACAAGCAACAAGCAACTAGCAACAAGCAACAAGCAACAAACAACGAACAACGAACAACGAACAACGAACAACGAACAACGAACAACGAACAACGAACAACAAACAACGAACAACAAACAACAAACAACAAACAACAAACAACAAACAACAAACAACAAACAACAAACAACAAACAACAAACAACAAACAACAAACAACAAACAACAAACAACAAACAACAAACAACAAACAACAAACAACAAACAACAAACAACAAACAACAAACAACAAACAACAAACAACAAACAACAAACAACAAACAACAAACAACAAACAACAAACAACAAACAACAAACAACAAACAACAAACAACAAACAACAAACAACAAACAACAAACAACAAACAACAAACAACAAACAACAAACAACAAACAACAAACAACAAACAACAAACAACAAACAACAAACAACAAACAACAAACAACAAACAACAAACAACAAACAACAAACAACAAACAACAAACAACAAACAACAAACAACAAACAACAAACAACAAACAACAAACAACAAACAACAAACAACAAACAACAAACAACAAACAACAAACAACAAACAACAAACAACAAACAACAAACAACAAACAACAAACAACAAACAACAAACAACAAACAACAAACAACAAACAACAAACAACAAACAACAAACAACAAACAACAAACAACAAACAACAAACAACAAACAACAAACAACAAACAACAAACAACAAACAACAAACAACAAACAACAAACAACAAACAACAAACAACAAACAACAAACAACAAACAACAAACAACAAACAACAAACAACAAACAACAAACAACAAACAACAAACAACAAACAACAAACAACAAACAACAAACAACAAACAACAAACAACAAACAACAAACAACAAACAACAAACAACAAACAACAAACAACAAACAACAAACAACAAACAACAAACAACAAACAACAAACAACAAACAACAAACAACAAACAACAAACAACAAACAACAAACAACAAACAACAAACAACAAACAACAAACAACAAACAACAAACAACAAACAACAAACAACAAACAACAAACAACAAACAACAAACAACAAACAACAAACAACAAACAACAAACAACAAACAACAAACAACAAACAACAAACAACAAACAACAAACAACAAACAACAAACAACAAACAACAAACAACAAACAACAAACAACAAACAACAAACAACAAACAACAAACAACAAACAACAAACAACAAACAACAAACAACAAACAACAAACAACAAACAACAAACAACAAACAACAAACAACAAACAACAAACAACAAACAACAAACAACAAACAACAAACAACAAACAACAAACAACAAACAACAAACAACAAACAACAAACAACAAACAACAAACAACAAACAACAAACAACAAACAACAAACAACAAACAACAAACAACAAACAACAAACAACAAACAACAAACAACAAACAACAAACAACAAACAACAAACAACAAACAACAAACAACAAACAACAAACAACAAACAACAAACAACAAACAACAAACAACAAACAACAAACAACAAACAACAAACAACAAACAACAAACAACAAACAACAAACAACAAACAACAAACAACAAACAACAAACAACAAACAACAAACAACAAACAACAAACAACAAACAACAAACAACAAACAACAAACAACAAACAACAAACAACAAACAACAAACAACAAACAACAAACAACAAACAACAAACAACAAACAACAAACAACAAACAACAAACAACAAACAACAAACAACAAACAACAAACAACAAACAACAAACAACAAACAACAAACAACAAACAACAAACAACAAACAACAAACAACAAACAACAAACAACAAACAACAAACAACAAACAACAAACAACAAACAACAAACAACAAACAACAAACAACAAACAACAAACAACAAACAACAAACAACAAACAACAAACAACAAACAACAAACAACAAACAACAAACAACAAACAACAAACAACAAACAACAAACAACAAACAACAAACAACAAACAACAAACAACAAACAACAAACAACAAACAACAAACAACAAACAACAAACAACAAACAACAAACAACAAACAACAAACAACAAACAACAAACAACAAACAACAAACAACAAACAACAAACAACAAACAACAAACAACAAACAACAAACAACAAACAACAAACAACAAACAACAAACAACAAACAACAAACAACAAACAACAAACAACAAACAACAAACAACAAACAACAAACAACAAACAACAAACAACAAACAACAAACAACAAACAACAAACAACAAACAACAAACAACAAACAACAAACAACAAACAACAAACAACAAACAACAAACAACAAACAACAAACAACAAACAACAAACAACAAACAACAAACAACAAACAACAAGCAACAAGCAACAAGCAACGAGCAACGAACAACAAGCAACAAGCAACGAACAACGAACAACGAACAACGAACAACGAACAACGAACAACGAACAACGAACAACGAACAACGAACAACGAACAACGAACAACGAACAACGAACAACGAACAACGAACAACGAACAACGAACAACGAACAACGAACAACGAACAACGAACAACGAACAACGAACAACGAACAACGAACAACGAACAACGAACAAACGAACAACGAACAAACGAACAACGAACAAACGAACAACGAACAACGAACAACGAAGAACGAACAACGAAGAACGAACAACGAAGAACAAACAACGAAGAACAAACAACGAAGAACAAACAACAAACAACGAAGAACAAACAACAAACAACAAGCAACAAGCAACAAGCAACAAGCAACGAACAACGAACAACGAACAACGAACAACGAACAACGAACAACGAACAACGAACAACGAACAACGAACAACGAACAACGAACAACGAACAACGAACAACGAACAACGAACAACGAACAACGAACAACGAACAACGAACAACGAACAACGAACAACGAACAACGAACAACGAACAACGAACAACGAACAACGAACAAACGAACAACGAACAAACGAACAACGAACAACGAACAACGAACAACGAAGAACGAACAACGAAGAACGAACAACGAAGAACGAACAACGAAGAACAAACAACGAAGAACAAACAACGAAGAACAAACAACGAAGAACGAACAACGAAGAACGAACAACGAAGAACGAACAACGAAGAACAAACAACGAAGAACAAACAACGAAGAACAAACAACAAACAAGAAACAACGAAGAAAAAACAACAAACAACGAAGAACAAACAACAAACAACAAACAACAAACAACGAAGAACAAACAACAAACAACGAAGAACAAACAACAAACAACGAAGAACAGACAACAAACAACGAAGAACAAACAACAAACAACGAAGAACAAACAACAAACAACGAAGAACAAACAACAAACAACGAAGAACAAACAACAAACAACGAAGAACAAACAACAAACAACAAGCAACAAGCAACAAGCAACAAGCAACGAAGAACAAACAACAAACAACAAGCAACGAAAAACAAACAACAAACAACAAACAACGAAGAACAAACAACAAACAACGAAGAACAAACAACAAACAACGAACAACGAACAACAAACAACAAACAACAAACAACAAACAACAAACAACAAACAACAAACAACAAACAACAAACAACAAACAACAAACAACAAACAACAAACAACAAACAACAAACAACAAGCAACAAGCAACAAACAACAAGCAACAAGCAACAAGCAACAAGCAACAAGCAACAAGCAACAAGCAACAAGCAACAAGCAACAAGCAACAAGCAACAAGCAACAAGCAACTAGCAACAAGCAACAAGCAACAAGCAACTAGCAACAAGCAACGAGCAACGAACAACGAACAACGAACAACGAACAACGAACAACGAACAACGAACAACGAACAACAAACAACGAACAACAAACAACAAACAACAAACAACAAACAACAAACAACAAACAACAAACAACAAACAACAAACAACAAACAACAAACAACAAACAACAAACAACAAACAACAAACAACAAACAACAAACAACAAACAACAAACAACAAACAACAAACAACAAACAACAAACAACAAACAACAAACAACAAACAACAAACAACAAACAACAAACAACAAACAACAAACAACAAACAACAAACAACAAACAACAAACAACAAACAACAAACAACAAACAACAAACAACAAACAACAAACAACAAACAACAAACAACAAACAACAAACAACAAACAACAAACAACAAACAACAAACAACAAACAACAAACAACAAACAACAAACAACAAACAACAAACAACAAACAACAAACAACAAACAACAAACAACAAACAACAAACAACAAACAACAAACAACAAACAACAAACAACAAACAACAAACAACAAACAACAAACAACAAACAACAAACAACAAACAACAAACAACAAACAACAAACAACAAACAACAAACAACAAACAACAAACAACAAACAACAAACAACAAACAACAAACAACAAACAACAAACAACAAACAACAAACAACAAACAACAAACAACAAACAACAAACAACAAACAACAAACAACAAACAACAAACAACAAACAACAAACAACAAACAACAAACAACAAACAACAAACAACAAACAACAAACAACAAACAACAAACAACAAACAACAAACAACAAACAACAAACAACAAACAACAAACAACAAACAACAAACAACAAACAACAAACAACAAACAACAAACAACAAACAACAAACAACAAACAACAAACAACAAACAACAAACAACAAACAACAAACAACAAACAACAAACAACAAACAACAAACAACAAACAACAAACAACAAACAACAAACAACAAACAACAAACAACAAACAACAAACAACAAACAACAAACAACAAACAACAAACAACAAACAACAAACAACAAACAACAAACAACAAACAACAAACAACAAACAACAAACAACAAACAACAAACAACAAACAACAAACAACAAACAACAAACAACAAACAACAAACAACAAACAACAAACAACAAACAACAAACAACAAACAACAAACAACAAACAACAAACAACAAACAACAAACAACAAACAACAAACAACAAACAACAAACAACAAACAACAAACAACAAACAACAAACAACAAACAACAAACAACAAACAACAAACAACAAACAACAAACAACAAACAACAAACAACAAACAACAAACAACAAACAACAAACAACAAACAACAAACAACAAACAACAAACAACAAACAACAAACAACAAACAACAAACAACAAACAACAAACAACAAACAACAAACAACAAACAACAAACAACAAACAACAAACAACAAACAACAAACAACAAACAACAAACAACAAACAACAAACAACAAACAACAAACAACAAACAACAAACAACAAACAACAAACAACAAACAACAAACAACAAACAACAAACAACAAACAACAAACAACAAACAACAAACAACAAACAACAAACAACAAACAACAAACAACAAACAACAAACAACAAACAACAAACAACAAACAACAAACAACAAACAACAAACAACAAACAACAAACAACAAACAACAAACAACAAACAACAAACAACAAACAACAAACAACAAACAACAAACAACAAACAACAAACAACAAACAACAAACAACAAACAACAAACAACAAACAACAAACAACAAACAACAAACAACAAACAACAAACAACAAACAACAAACAACAAACAACAAACAACAAACAACAAACAACAAACAACAAACAACAAACAACAAACAACAAACAACAAACAACAAACAACAAACAACAAACAACAAACAACAAACAACAAACAACAAACAACAAACAACAAACAACAAACAACAAACAACAAACAACAAACAACAAACAACAAACAACAAACAACAAACAACAAACAACAAACAACAAACAACAAACAACAAACAACAAACAACAAACAACAAACAACAAACAACAAACAACAAACAACAAACAACAAACAACAAACAACGAAGAACAAACAACAAGCAACAAGCAACAAGCAACAAGCAACAAGCAACGAACAACAAGCAACAAGCAACGAACAACGAACAACGAACAACGAACAACGAACAACGAACAACGAACAACGAACAACGAACAACGAACAACGAACAACGAACAACGAACAACGAACAACGAACAACGAACAACGAACAACGAACAACGAACAACGAACAACGAACAACGAACAACGAACAACGAACAACGAACAACGAACAACGAACAACGAACAACGAACATCGAACAACGAACAACGAACAACGAACAACGAACAACGAACAACGAACAAACGAACAACGAACAAACGAACAACGAACAAACGAACAACGAACAACGAACAACGAACAACGAACAACGAACAACGAACAACGAACAACGAACAACGAACAACGAACAACGAACAACGAACAACGAACATCGAACAACGAACAACGAACAACAAACAACGAACAACGAACCACAAGCAACAAGCAACAAGCAACGAACAACGAACAACGAACAACGAACAACGAACAACAAGCAACAAGCAACAAGCAACAAGCAACAAGCAACAAGCAACAAGCAACAAGCAACAAGCAACAAACAACAAGCAACAAGCAACAAACAACAAGCAACAAGCAACAAGCAACAAGCAACAAGCAACAAGCAACAAGCAACAAGCAACAAGCAACAAG
This sequence comes from Megalopta genalis, assembly GCF_051020955.1. Lineage (NCBI taxonomy): Eukaryota > Metazoa > Arthropoda > Insecta > Hymenoptera > Halictidae > Megalopta > Megalopta genalis. The sequence goes on from NW_027476093.1 coordinate 3,379,453, forward strand.
CAACAAGCAACAAGCAACAAGCAACAAGCAACAAACAACGAACAACGAACAACGAACAACGAACAACGAACAACGAACAACGAACAACGAACAACGAACAACGAACAACCAACAACGAACAACAAACAACGAACAACGAACAACGAACAACGAACAACGAACAACTAACCACGAACAACGAACAACGAACAACCAACAACGAACAACGAACAACGAACAACCAACAACAAACAACAAACAACAAACAACAAACAACAAACAACGAAGAACAAACAACGAAGAACAAACAACAAACAACAAACAACAAACAACAAACAACAAACAACAAACAACAAACAACGAAGAACAAACAACGAAGAACAAACAACAAACAACAAACAACAAACAACAAACAACAAACAACAAACAACAAACAACAAACAACAAACAACAAACAACAAACAACAAACAACAAACAACAAACAACAAACAACAAACAACAAACAACAAACAACAAACAACAAACAACAAACAACAAACAACAAACAACAAACAACAAACAACAAACAACAAACAACAAACAACAAACAACAAACAACAAACAACAAACAACAAACAACAAACAACAAACAACAAACAACAAACAACAAACAACAAACAACAAACAACAAACAACAAACAACAAACAACAAACAACAAACAACAAACAACAAACAACAAACAACAAACAACAAACAACAAACAACAAACAACAAACAACAAACAACAAACAACAAACAACAAACAACAAACAACAAACAACAAACAACAAACAACAAACAACAAACAACAAACAACAAACAACAAACAACAAACAACAAACAACAAACAACAAACAACAAACAACAAACAACAAACAACAAACAACAAACAACAAACAACAAACAACAAACAACAAACAACAAACAACAAACAACAAACAACAAACAACAAACAACAAACAACAAACAACAAACAACAAACAACAAACAACAAACAACAAACAACAAACAACAAACAACAAACAACAAACAACAAACAACAAACAACAAACAACAAACAACAAACAACAAACAACAAACAACAAACAACAAACAACAAACAACAAACAACAAACAACAAACAACGAAGAACAAACAACAAACAACAAGCAACAAGCAACAAGCAACAAGCAACGAACAACAAGCAACAAGCAACGAACAACGAACAACGAACAACGAACAACGAACAACGAACAACGAACAACGAACAACGAACAACGAACAACGAACAACGAACAACGAACAACGAACAACGAACAACGAACAACGAACAACGAACAACGAACAACGAACAACGAACAACGAACAACGAACAACGAACAACGAACAACGAACAACGAACAACGAACAACGAACAAACGAACAACGAACAAACGAACAACGAACAAACGAACAACGAACAACGAACAACGAACAACGAAGAACGAACAACGAAGAACGAACAACGAAGAACAAACAACGAAGAACAAACAACGAAGAACAAACAACGAAGAACAAACAACGAAGAACAAACAACGAAGAACAAACAACGAAGAACAAACAACGAAGAACAAACAACGAAGAACAAACAACGAAGAACAAACAACGAAGAACGAACAACGAAGAACAAACAACGAAGAACAAACAACGAAGAACAAACAACAAACAAGAAACAACGAAGAAAAAACAACAAACAACAAACAACGAAGAACAAACAACAAACAACAAACAACAAACAACGAAGAACAAACAACAAACAACGAAGAACAAACAACAAACAACGAAGAACAGACAACAAACAACGAAGAACAAACAACAAACAACGAAGAACAAACAACAAACAACGAAGAACAAACAACAAACAACGAAGAACAAACAACAAACAACGAAGAACAAACAACAAACAACAAGCAACAAGCAACAAGCAACAAGCAACGAAGAACAAACAACAAACAACGAAGAACAAGCAACAAACAACGAAGAACAAGCAACAAACAACGAAGAACAAGCAACAAACATCGAAGAACAAGCAACAAACAACGAAGAACAAGCAACAAACAACGAAGAACAAGCAACAAACAACGAAGAACAAGCAACAAACAACGAAGAACAAGCAACAAACAACGAAGAACAAGCAACAAACAACGAAGATCAAGCAACAAACAACGAAGAACAAGCAACAAACAACGAAGAACAAACAACAAACAACAAACAACAAACAACAAACAACAAACAACAAACAACAAACAACAAACAACAAACAACAAACAACAAACAACAAACAACAAACAACAAACAACAAACAACAAACAACAAACAACAAACAACAAACAACAAACAACAAACAACAAACAACAAACAACAAACAACAAACAACAAACAACAAACAACAAACAACAAACAACAAACAACAAACAACAAACAACAAACAACAAACAACAAACAACAAACAACAAACAACAAACAACAAACAACAAACAACAAACAACAAACAACAAACAACAAACAACAAACAACAAACAACAAACAACAAACAACAAACAACAAACAACAAACAACAAACAACAAACAACAAACAACAAACAACAAACAACAAACAACAAACAACAAACAACAAACAACAAACAACAAACAACAAACAACAAACAACAAACAACAAACAACAAACAACAAACAACAAACAACAAACAACAAACAACAAACAACAAACAACAAACAACAAACAACAAACAACAAACAACAAACAACAAACAACAAACAACAAACAACAAACAACAAACAACAAACAACAAACAACAAACAACAAACAACAAACAACAAACAACAAACAACAAACAACAAACAACAAACAACAAACAACAAACAACAAACAACAAACAACAAACAACAAACAACAAACAACAAACAACAAACAACAAACAACAAACAACAAACAACAAACAACAAACAACAAACAACAAACAACAAACAACAAACAACAAACAACAAACAACAAACAACAAACAACAAACAACAAACAACAAACAACAAACAACAAACAACAAACAACAAACAACAAACAACAAACAACAAACAACAAACAACAAACAACAAACAACAAACAACAAACAACAAACAACAAACAACAAACAACAAACAACAAACAACAAACAACAAACAACAAACAACAAACAACAAACAACAAACAACAAACAACAAACAACAAACAACAAACAACAAACAACAAACAACAAACAACAAACAACAAACAACAAACAACAAACAACAAACAACAAACAACAAACAACAAACAACAAACAACAAACAACAAACAACAAACAACAAACAACAAACAACAAACAACAAACAACAAACAACAAACAACAAACAACAAACAACAAACAACAAACAACAAACAACAAACAACAAACAACAAACAACAAACAACAAACAACAAACAACAAACAACAAACAACAAACAACAAACAACAAACAACAAACAACAAACAACAAACAACAAACAACAAACAACAAACAACAAACAACAAACAACAAACAACAAACAACAAACAACAAACAACAAACAACAAACAACAAACAACAAACAACAAACAACAAACAACAAACAACAAACAACAAACAACAAACAACAAACAACAAACAACAAACAACAAACAACAAACAACAAACAACAAACAACAAACAACAAACAACAAACAACAAACAACAAACAACAAACAACAAACAACAAACAACAAACAACAAACAACAAACAACAAACAACAAACAACAAACAACAAACAACAAACAACAAACAACAAACAACAAACAACAAACAACAAACAACAAACAACAAACAACAAACAACAAACAACAAACAACAAACAACAAACAACAAACAACAAACAACAAACAACAAACAACAAACAACAAACAACAAACAACAAACAACAAACAACAAACAACAAACAACAAACAACAAACAACAAACAACAAACAACAAACAACAAACAACAAACAACAAACAACAAACAACAAACAACAAACAACAAACAACAAACAACAAACAACAAACAACAAACAACAAACAACAAACAACAAACAACAAACAACAAACAACAAACAACAAACAACAAACAACAAACAACAAACAACAAACAACAAACAACAAACAACAAACAACAAACAACAAACAACAAACAACAAACAACAAACAACAAACAACAAACAACAAACAACAAACAACAAACAACAAACAACAAACAACAAACAACAAACAACAAACAACAAACAACAAACAACAAACAACAAACAACAAACAACAAACAACAAACAACAAACAACAAACAACAAACAACAAACAACAAACAACAAACAACAAACAACAAACAACAAACAACAAACAACAAACAACAAACAACAAACAACAAACAACAAACAACAAACAACAAACAACAAACAACAAACAACAAACAACAAACAACAAACAACAAACAACAAACAACAAACAACAAACAACAAACAACAAACAACAAACAACAAACAACAAACAACAAACAACAAACAACAAACAACAAACAACAAACAACAAACAACAAACAACAAACAACAAACAACAAACAACAAACAACAAACAACGAAGAACAAACAACAAGCAACAAGCAACAAGCAACAAGCAACAAGCAACGAACAACAAGCAACAAGCAACGAACAACGAACAACGAACAACGAACAACGAACAACGAACAACGAACAACGAACAACGAACAACGAACAACGAACAACGAACAACGAACAACGAACAACGAACAACGAACAACGAACAACGAACAACGAACAACGAACAACGAACAACGAACAACGAACAACGAACAACGAACAACGAACAACGAACAACGAACATCGAACAACGAACAACGAACAACGAACAACGAACAACGAACAACGAACAAACGAACAACGAACAAACGAACAACGAACAAACGAACAACGAACAACGAACAACGAACAACGAACAACGAACAACGAACAACGAACAACGAACAACGAACAACGAACAACGAACAACGAACAACGAACATCGAACAACGAACAACGAACAACAAACAACGAACAACGAACCACAAGCAACAAGCAACAAGCAACGAACAACGAACAACGAACAACGAACAACAAGCAACAAGCAACAAGCAACAAGCAACAAGCAACAAGCAACAAGCAACAAGCAACAAGCAACAAGCAACAAACAACAAGCAACAAGCAACAAACAACAAGCAACAAGCAACAAGCAACAAGCAACAAGCAACAAGCAACAAGCAACAAGCAACAAGCAACAAGCAACAAGCAACAAGCAACAAGCAACAAACAACGAACAACGAACAACGAACAACGAACAACGAACAACGAACAACGAACAACGAACAACGAACAACGAACAACCAACAACGAACAACAAACAACGAACAACGAACAACGAACAACGAACAACGAACAACTAACCACGAACAACGAACAACGAACAACCAACAACGAACAACGAACAACGAACAACCAACAACAAACAACAAACAACAAACAACAAACAACAAACAACGAAGAACAAACAACGAAGAACAAACAACAAACAACAAACAACAAACAACAAACAACAAACAACAAACAACAAACAACGAAGAACAAACAACGAAGAACAAACAACAAACAACAAACAACAAACAACAAACAACAAACAACAAACAACAAACAACAAACAACAAACAACAAACAACAAACAACAAACAACAAACAACAAACAACAAACAACAAACAACAAACAACAAACAACAAACAACAAACAACAAACAACAAACAACAAACAACAAACAACAAACAACAAACAACAAACAACAAACAACAAACAACAAACAACAAACAACAAACAACAAACAACAAACAACAAACAACAAACAACAAACAACAAACAACAAACAACAAACAACAAACAACAAACAACAAACAACAAACAACAAACAACAAACAACAAACAACAAACAACAAACAACAAACAACAAACAACAAACAACAAACAACAAACAACAAACAACAAACAACAAACAACAAACAACAAACAACAAACAACAAACAACAAACAACAAACAACAAACAACAAACAACAAACAACAAACAACAAACAACAAACAACAAACAACAAACAACAAACAACAAACAACAAACAACAAACAACAAACAACAAACAACAAACAACAAACAACAAACAACAAACAACAAACAACAAACAACAAACAACAAACAACAAACAACAAACAACAAACAACAAACAACAAACAACAAACAACGAAGAACAAACAACAAACAACAAGCAACAAGCAACAAGCAACAAGCAACGAACAACAAGCAACAAGCAACGAACAACGAACAACGAACAACGAACAACGAACAACGAACAACGAACAACGAACAACGAACAACGAACAACGAACAACGAACAACGAACAACGAACAACGAACAACGAACAACGAACAACGAACAACGAACAACGAACAACGAACAACGAACAACGAACAACGAACAACGAACAACGAACAACGAACAAACGAACAACGAACAAACGAACAACGAACAAACGAACAACGAACAACGAACAACGAACAACGAAGAACGAACAACGAAGAACGAACAACGAAGAACAAACAACGAAGAACAAACAACGAAGAACAAACAACGAAGAACAAACAACGAAGAACAAACAACGAAGAACAAACAACGAAGAACAAACAACGAAGAACAAACAACGAAGAACAAACAACGAAGAACAAACAACGAAGAACGAACAACGAAGAACAAACAACGAAGAACAAACAACGAAGAACAAACAACAAACAAGAAACAACGAAGAAAAAACAACAAACAACAAACAACGAAGAACAAACAACAAACAACAAACAACAAACAACGAAGAACAAACAACAAACAACGAAGAACAAACAACAAACAACGAAGAACAGACAACAAACAACGAAGAACAAACAACAAACAACGAAGAACAAACAACAAACAACGAAGAACAAACAACAAACAACGAAGAACAAACAACAAACAACGAAGAACAAACAACAAACAACAAGCAACAAGCAACAAGCAACAAGCAACGAAGAACAAACAACAAACAACGAAGAACAAGCAACAAACAACGAAGAACAAGCAACAAACAACGAAGAACAAGCAACAAACATCGAAGAACAAGCAACAAACAACGAAGAACAAGCAACAAACAACGAAGAACAAGCAACAAACAACGAAGAACAAGCAACAAACAACGAAGAACAAGCAACAAACAACGAAGAACAAGCAACAAACAACGAAGATCAAGCAACAAACAACGAAGAACAAGCAACAAACAACGAAGAACAAGCAACAAACAACGAAGAACAAGCAACAAACAACGAAGAACAAGCAACAAACAACGAAGAACAAACAACAAACAACGAAGAACAAACAACAAACAACGAAGAACAAACAACAAACAACGAAGAACAAACAACAAACAACAAACAACAAACAACAAACAACAAACAACAAACAACAAACAACAAACAACAAACAACAAACAACAAACAACAAACAACAAACAACAAACAACAAACAACAAACAACAAACAACAAACAACAAACAACAAACAACAAACAACAAACAACAAACAACAAACAACAAACAACAAACAACAAACAACAAACAACGAAGAACAAACAACAAACAACAAGCAACAAGCAACAAGCAACAAGCAACGAACAACAAGCAACAAGCAACGAACAACGAACAACGAACAACGAACAACGAACAACGAACAACGAACAACGAACAACGAACAACGAACAACGAACAACGAACAACGAACAACGAACAACGAACAACGAACAACGAACAACGAACAACGAACAACGAACAACGAACAACGAACAACGAACAACGAACAACGAACAACGAACAAACGAACAACGAACAAACGAACAACGAACAAACGAACAACGAACAACGAACAACGAACAACGAAGAACGAACAACGAAGAACGAACAACGAAGAACAAACAACGAAGAACAAACAACGAAGAACAAACAACGAAGAACAAACAACGAAGAACAAACAACGAAGAACAAACAACGAAGAACAAACAACGAAGAACAAACAACGAAGAACAAACAACGAAGAACAAACAACGAAGAACGAACAACGAAGAACAAACAACGAAGAACAAACAACGAAGAACAAACAACAAACAAGAAACAACGAAGAAAAAACAACAAACAACAAACAACGAAGAACAAACAACAAACAACAAACAACAAACAACGAAGAACAAACAACAAACAACGAAGAACAAACAACAAACAACGAAGAACAGACAACAAACAACGAAGAACAAACAACAAACAACGAAGAACAAACAACAAACAACGAAGAACAAACAACAAACAACGAAGAACAAACAACAAACAACGAAGAACAAACAACAAACAACAAGCAACAAGCAACAAGCAACAAGCAACGAAGAACAAACAACAAACAACGAAGAACAAGCAACAAACAACGAAGAACAAGCAACAAACAACGAAGAACAAGCAACAAACATCGAAGAACAAGCAACAAACAACGAAGAACAAGCAACAAACAACGAAGAACAAGCAACAAACAACGAAGAACAAGCAACAAACAACGAAGAACAAGCAACAAACAACGAAGAACAAGCAACAAACAACGAAGATCAAGCAACAAACAACGAAGAACAAGCAACAAACAACGAAGAACAAGCAACAAACAACGAAGAACAAGCAACAAACAACGAAGAACAAACAACAAACAACGAAGAACAAACAACAAACAACGAAGAACAAACAACAAACAACGAAGAACAAACAACAAACAACAAACAACAAACAACAAACAACAAACAACAAACAACAAACAACAAACAACAAACAACAAACAACAAACAACAAACAACAAACAACAAACAACAAACAACAAACAACAAACAACAAACAACAAACAACAAACAACAAACAACAAACAACAAACAACAAACAACAAACAACAAACAACAAACAACAAACAACAAACAACAAACAACAAACAACAAACAACAAACAACAAACAACAAACAACAAACAACAAACAACAAACAACAAACAACAAACAACAAACAACAAACAACAAACAACAAACAACAAACAACAAACAACAAACAACAAACAACAAACGACAAACAACAAACAACAAACAACAAACAACAAACAACAAACAACAAACAACAAACAACAAACAACAAACAACAAACAACAAACAACAAACAACAAACAACAAACAACAAACAACAAACAACAAACAACAAACAACAAAGAACAAACAACAAACAACAAACAACAAACAACAAACAACAAACAACAAACAACAAACAACAAACAACAAACAACAAACAACAAACAACAAACAACAAACAACAAACAACAAACAACAAACAACAAACAACAAACAACAAACAACAAACAACAAACAACAAACAACAAACAACAAACAACAAACAACAAACAACAAACAACAAACAACAAACAACAAACAACAAACAACAAACAACAAACAACAAACAACAAACAACAAACAACAAACAACAAACAACAAACAACAAACAACAAACAACAAACAACAAACAACAAACAACAAACAACAAACAACAAACAACAAACAACAAACAACAAACAACAAACAACAAACAACAAACAACAAACAACAAACAACAAACAACAAACAACAAACAACAAACAACAAACAACAAACAACAAACAACAAACAACAAACAACAAACAACAAACAACAAACAACAAACAACAAACAACAAACAACAAACAACAAACAACAAACAACAAACAACAAACAACAAACAACAAACAACAAACAACAAACAACAAACAACAAACAACAAACAACAAACAACAAACAACAAACAACAAACAACAAACAACAAACAACAAACAACAAACAACAAACAACAAACAACAAACAACAAACAACAAACAACAAACAACAAACAACAAACAACAAACAACAAACAACAAACAACAAACAACAAACAACAAACAACAAACAACAAACAACAAACAACAAACAACAAACAACAAACAACAAACAACAAACAACAAACAACAAACAACAAACAACAAACAACAAACAACAAACAACAAACAACAAACAACAAACAACAAACAACAAACAACAAACAACAAACAACAAACAACAAACAACAAACAACAAACAACAAACAACAAACAACAAACAACAAACAACAAACAACAAACAACAAACAACAAACAACAAACAACAAACAACAAACAACAAACAACAAACAACAAACAACAAACAACAAACAACAAACAACAAACAACAAACAACAAACAACAAACAACAAACAACAAACAACAAACAACAAACAACAAACAACAAACAACAAACAACGAAGAACAAACAACAAACAACGAAGAACAAACAACAAACAACGAAGAACAAACAACAAACAACGAAGAACAAACAAGAAACAACGAAGAACAAACAACAAACAACGAAGAACAAACAACAAACAACAAACAACGAAGAACAAACAACAAACAACAAACAACGAAGAACAAACAACAAACAACAAACAACGAAGAACAAACAACAAACAACGAAGAACATACAACAAACAACAAACAACAAACAACAAACAACGAAGAACAAACAACGAAGAACAAACAACAAACAACGAAGAACAAACAACAAACAACGAAGAACAAACAACAAACAACGAAGAACAAACAACAAACAACGAAGAACAAACAACAAACAACGAAGAACAAACAACAAACAACGAAGAACAAACAACAAACAACGAAGAACAAACAACAAACAACAAATAACGAAGAACAAACAACAAACAACAAACAACGAAGAACAAACAACAAACAACAAACAACGAAGAACAAACAACAAACAACAAACAACAAACAACAAAAAACGAAGAACAAACAACAAACAACGAAGAACAAACAACAAACAACAAACAACAAAGAACAAACAACAAACAACAAACAACAAACAACGAAGAACAAACAACAAACAACAAACAACGAAGAACAAACAACAAACAACAAACAACGAAGAACAAACAACAAACAACAAACAACGAAGAACAAACAACAAACAACAAACAACGAAGAACAAACAACAAACAACAAACAACAAACAACAAACAACAAACAACAAACAACAAACAACAAACAACAAACAACAAACAACAAACAACAAACAACAAACAACAAACAACAAACAACAAACAACAAACAACAAACAACAAACAACAAACAACAAACAACAAACAACAAAGAACAAACAACAAAGAACAAACAACAAACAACAAACAACAAACAACAAACAACAAACAACAAACAACAAACAACAAACAACAAACAACAAACAACAAACAACAAACAACAAACAACAAACAACAAACAACAAACAACAAACAACAAACAACAAACAACAAACAACAAACAACAAACAACAAACAACAAACAACAAACAACAAACAACAAACAACAAACAACAAACAACAAACAACAAACAACAAACAACAAACAACAAACAACAAACAACAAACAACAAACAACAAACAACAAACAACAAACAACAAACAACAAACAACAAACAACAAACAACAAACAACAAACAACAAACAACAAACAACAAACAACAAACAACAAACAACAAACAACAAACAACAAACAACAAACAACAAACAACAAACAACAAACAACAAACAACAAACAACAAACAACAAACAACAAACAACAAACAACAAACAACAAACAACAAACAACAAACAACAAACAACAAACAACAAACAACAAACAACAAACAACAAACAACAAACAACAAACAACAAACAACAAACAACAAACAACAAACAACAAACAACAAACAACAAACAACAAACAACAAACAACAAACAACAAACAACAAACAACAAACAACAAACAACAAACAACAAACAACAAACAACAAACAACAAACAACAAACAACAAACAACAAACAACAAACAACAAACAACAAACAACAAACAACAAACAACAAACAACAAACAACAAACAACAAACAACAAACAACAAACAACAAACAACAAACAACAAACAACAAACAACAAACAACAAACAACAAACAACAAACAACAAACAACAAACAACAAACAACAAACAACAAACAACAAACAACAAACAACAAACAACAAACAACAAACAACAAACAACAAACAACAAACAACAAACAACAAACAACAAACAACAAACAACAAACAACAAACAACAAACAACAAACAACAAACAACAAACAACAAACAACAAACAACAAACAACAAACAACAAACAACAAACAACAAACAACAAACAACAAACAACAAACAACAAACAACAAACAACAAACAACAAACAACAAACAACAAACAACAAACAACAAACAACAAACAACAAACAACAAACAACAAACAACAAACAACAAACAACAAACAACAAACAACAAACAACAAACAACAAACAACAAACAACAAACAACAAACAACAAACAACAAACAACAAACAACAAACAACAAACAACAAACAACAAACAACAAACAACAAACAACAAACAACAAACAACAAACAACAAACAACAAACAACAAACAACGAAGAACAAACAACAAACAACGAAGAACAAACAACAAACAACGAAGAACAAACAACAAACAACGAAGAACAAACAAGAAACAACGAAGAACAAACAACAAACAACGAAGAACAAACAACAAACAACAAACAACGAAGAACAAACAACAAACAACAAACAACGAAGAACAAACAACAAACAACAAACAACGAAGAACAAACAACAAACAACGAAGAACATACAACAAACAACAAACAACAAACAACAAGCAACGAAGAACAAACAACGAAGAACAAACAACAAACAACGAAGAACAAACAACAAACAACGAAGAACAAACAACAAACAACGAAGAACAAACAACAAACAACGAAGAACAAACAACAAACAACGAAGAACAAACAACAAACAACGAAGAACAAACAACAAACAACGAAGAACAAACAACAAACAACGAAGAACAAACAACAAACAACGAAGAACAAACAAGAAACAACGAAGAACAAACAACAAACAACGAAGAACAAACAACAAACAACGAAGAACAAACAACAAACAACAAATAACGAAGAACAAACAACAAACAACAAACAACGAAGAACAAACAACAAACAACAAACAACGAAGAACAAACAACAAACAACAAACAACAAACAACAAAAAACGAAGAACAAACAACAAACAACGAAGAACAAACAACAAACAACAAACAACAAAGAACAAACAACAAACAACAAACAACAAACAACGAAGAACAAACAACAAACAACAAACAACGAAGAACAAACAACAAACAACAAACAACGAAGAACAAACAACAAACAACAAACAACGAAGAACAAACAACAAACAACAAACAACGAAGAACAAACAACAAACAACAAACAACGAAGAACAAACAACAAACAACAAACAACGAAGAACAAACAACAAACAACGAAGAAGAAACAACAAACAACGAAGAACAAACAACAAAAAACGAAGAACAAACAACAAAAAACGAAGAACAAACACCAAACAACGAAGAACAAACAACAAACAACGATGAACAAACAACAAACAACGAAGAACAAACAACAAACAACGAAGAACAAACAACAAACAACGAAGCACAAACAACAAACAACGAAGAACAAACAACAAACAACGAAGAACAAACAACAAACAACGAAGAACAAACAACAAACAACGAAGAACAAACAACAAACAACGAAGAACAAACAACGAAGAACAAACAACGAAGAACAAACAACGAAGAACAAACAACGAAGAACAAACAACGAAGAACAAACAACGAAGAACAAACAACGAAGAACAAACAACGAAGAACAAACAACGAAGAACAAACAACGAAGAACAAACAACGAAGAACAAACAACGAAGAACAAACAACGAAGAACAAACAACGAAGAACAAACAACGAAGAACAAACAACGAAGAACAAACAACAAGCAACAAACAACGAAGAACAAACAACGAAGAACAAACAACGAAGAACGAAGAACAAACAACGAAGAACAAACAACAAACAACGAAGAACGAAGAACGAAGAACGAACAACGAACAACGAACAACGAACAATGAACAACGAACAACGAACAACGAACAACGAACAACGAACAACGAACAACGAACAACGAACAACGAACAACGAACAACGAACAACGAACAACGAACAACGAACAACGAACAACGAACATCGAACAACGAACAACGAACAACGAACAACGAACAACGAACAACGAACAACGAACCACAAGCAACAAGCAACAAGCAACGAACAACGAACAACGAACAACGAACAACAAGCAACAAGCAACAAGCAACAAGCAACAAGCAACAAGCAACAAGCAACAAGCAACAAGCAACAAGCAACAAGCAACAAGCAACAAACAACAAGCAACAAGCAACAAACAACAAGCAACAAGCAACAAGCAACAAGCAACAAGCAACAAGCAACAAGCAACAAGCAACAAGCAACAAGCAACAAGCAACAAGCAACAAGCAACAAGCAACAAGCAACAAGCAACTAGCAACAAGCAACAAGCAACAAGCAACAAGCAACAAGCAACAAGCAACAAACAACAAACAACGAACAACGAACAACGAACAACGAACAACGAACAACGAACAACGAACAACCAACAACGAACAACAAACAACGAACAACGAACAACGAACAACGAACAACGAACAACGAACAACAAACAACTAACAACGAACAACGAACAACGAACAACCAACAACAAACAACAAACAACAAACAACGAAGAACAAACAACGAAGAACAAACAACGAAGAACAAACAACAAACAACAAACAACAAACAACAAACAACAAACAACAAACAACAAACAACAAACAACAAACAACAAACAACAAACAACAAACAACAAACAACAAACAACAAACAACAAACAACAAACAACAAACAACAAACAACAAACAACAAACAACAAACAACAAACAACAAACAACAAACAACAAACAACAAACAACAAACAACAAACAACAAACAACAAACAACAAACAACAAACAACAAACAACAAACAACAAACAACAAACAACAAACAACAAACAACAAACAACAAACAACAAACAACAAACAACAAACAACAAACAACAAACAACAAACAACAAACAACAAACAACAAACAACAAACAACAAACAACAAACAACAAACAACAAACAACAAACAACAAACAACAAACAACAAACAACAAACAACAAACAACAAACAACAAACAACAAACAACAAACAACAAACAACAAACAACAAACAACAAACAACAAACAACAAACAACAAACAACAAACAACAAACAACAAACAACAAACAACAAACAACAAACAACAAACAACAAACAACAAACAACAAACAACAAACAACAAACAACAAACAACAAACAACAAACAACAAACAACAAACAACAAACAACAAACAACAAACAACAAACAACAAACAACAAACAACAAACAACAAACAACAAACAACAAACAACAAACAACAAACAACAAACAACAAACAACAAACAACAAACAACAAACAACAAACAACAAACAACAAACAACAAACAACAAACAACAAACAACAAACAACAAACAACAAACAACAAACAACAAACAACAAACAACAAACAACAAACAACAAACAACAAACAACAAACAACAAACAACAAACAACAAACAACAAACAACAAACAACAAACAACAAACAACAAACAACAAACAACAAACAACAAACAACAAACAACAAACAACAAACAACAAACAACAAACAACAAACAACAAACAACAAACAACAAACAACAAACAACAAACAACAAACAACAAACAACAAACAACAAACAACAAACAACAAACAACAAACAACAAACAACAAACAACAAACAACAAACAACAAACAACAAACAACAAACAACAAACAACAAACAACAAACAACAAACAACAAACAACAAACAACAAACAACAAACAACAAACAACAAACAACAAACAACAAACAACAAACAACAAACAACAAACAACAAACAACAAACAACAAACAACAAACAACAAACAACAAACAACAAACAACAAACAACAAACAACAAACAACAAACAACAAACAACAAACAACAAACAACAAACAACAAACAACAAACAACAAACAACAAACAACAAACAACAAACAACAAACAACAAACAACAAACAACAAACAACAAACAACAAACAACAAACAACAAACAACAAACAACAAACAACAAACAACAAACAACAAACAACAAACAACAAACAACAAACAACAAACAACAAACAACAAACAACAAACAACAAACAACAAACAACAAACAACAAACAACAAACAACAAACAACAAACAACAAACAACAAACAACAAACAACAAACAACAAACAACAAACAACAAACAACAAACAACAAACAACAAACAACAAACAACAAACAACAAACAACAAACAACAAACAACAAACAACAAACAACAAACAACAAACAACAAACAACAAACAACAAACAACAAACAACAAACAACAAACAACAAACAACAAACAACAAACAACAAACAACAAACAACAAACAACAAACAACAAACAACAAACAACAAACAACAAACAACGAACAACGAACAACGAACAACGAACAACGAACAACGAACAACGAACAACGAACAACGAACAACGAACAACGAACAACGAACAACGAACAACGAACAACGAACAACGAACAACGAACAACGAACAACGAACAACGAACAACGAACAACGAACAACGAACAACGAACAACGAACAACGAACAACGAACAACGAACAACGAACAACGAACAACGAACAACCAACAACGAACAACGAACAACCAACAACGAACAACGAACAACGAACAACGAACAACGAACAACGAACAACGAACAACGAACAACGAACAACGAACAACGAACAACGAACAACGAACAACGAACAACGAACAACGAACAACGAACAACGAACAACGAACAACGAACAACGAACAACGAACAACGAACAACGAACAACGAACAACGAACAACGAACAACGAACAACGAACAACAAACAACAAACAACAAACAACAAACAACAAACAACAAACAACAAACAACAAACAACAAACAACCAACAACAAACAACAAACAACAAACAACAAACAACAAACAACAAACAACAAACAACAAACAACAAACAACAAACAACAAACAACAAACAACAAACAACAAACAACAAACAACAAACAACAAACAACAAACAACAAACAACAAACAACAAACAACAAACAACAAACAACAAACAACAAACAACAAACAACAAACAACAAACAACAAACAACAAACAACAAACAACAAACAACAAACAACAAACAACAAACAACAAACAACAAACAACAAACAACAAACAACAAACAACAAACAACAAACAACAAACAACAAACAACAAACAACAAACAACAAACAACAAACAACAAACAACAAACAACAAACAACAAACAACAAACAACAAACAACAAACAACAAACAACAAACAACAAACAACAAACAACAAACAACAAACAACAAACAACAAACAACAAACAACAAACAACAAACAACAAACAACAAACAACAAACAACAAACAACAAACAACAAACAACAAACAACAAACAACAAACAACAAACAACAAACAACAAACAACAAACAACAAACAACAAACAACAAACAACAAACAACAAACAACAAACAACAAACAACAAACAACAAACAACAAACAACAAACAACAAACAACAAACAACAAACAACAAACAACAAACAACAAACAACAAACAACAAACAACAAACAACAAACAACAAACAACAAACAACAAACAACAAACAACAAACAACAAACAACAAACAACAAACAACAAACAACAAACAACAAACAACAAACAACAAACAACAAACAACAAACAACAAACAACAAACAACAAACAACAAACAACAAACAACAAACAACAAACAACAAACAACAAACAACAAACAACAAACAACAAACAACAAACAACAAACAACAAACAACAAACAACAAACAACGAACAACAAACAACGAACAACAAACAACAAACAACGAACAACAAACAACAAACAACAAACAACAAACAACAAACAACAAACAACAAACAACAAACAACAAACAACAAACAACGATGAACAAACAACAAACAACGATGAACAAACAACAAACAACGAAGAACAAACAACAAACAACGAAGAACAAACAACAAACAACGAAGAACAAACAACAAACAACGAAGAACAAACAACAAACAACGAAGAACAAACAACAAACAACGAAGAACAAACAACAAACAACAAACAACAAACAACAAACAACAAACAACAAACAACAAACAACAAACAACAAACAACAAACAACAAACAACAAACAACAAACAACAAACAACAAACAACAAACAACAAACAACAAACAACAAACAACGAACAACAAACAACGAACAACAAACAACAAACAACGAACAACAAACAACAAACAACAAACAACAAACAACAAACAACAAACAACAAACTACAAACAACAAACAACGATGAACAAACAACAAACAACGATGAACAAACAACAAACAACGAAGAACAAACAACAAACAACGAAGAACAAACAACAAACAACGAAGAACAAACAACAAACAACGAAGAACAAACAACAAACAACGAAGAACAAACAACAAACAACGAAGAACAAACAACAAACAACGAAGAACAAACAACAAACAACGAAGAACAAACAACAAACAACGAAGAACAAACAACAACCAACGAAGAACAAACAACAACCAACGAAGAACAAACAACAACCAACGAAGAACAAACAACAAACAACGAAGAACAAGCAACAAACAACGAAGAACAAGCAACAAACAACGAAGAACAAGCAACAAACAACGAAGAACAAGCAACAAACAACGAAGAACAAGCAACAAACAACGAAGAACAAGCAACAAACAACGAAGAACAAGCAACAAACAACGAAGAACAAGCAACAAACAACGAAGAACAAGCAACAAACAACGAAGAACAAACAACAAACAACGAAGAACAAACAACAAACAACGAAGAACAAGCAACAAACAACGAAGAACAAGCAACAAACAACGAAGAACAAGCAACAAACAACGAAGAACAAGCAACAAACATCGAAGAACAAGCAACAAACATCGAAGAACAAGCAACAAACAACGAAGAACAAGCAACAAACAACGAAGAACAAGCAACAAACAACGAAGAACAAGCAACAAACATCGAAGAACAAGCAACAAACAACGAAGAACAAGCAACAAACAACGAAGAACAAGCAACAAACAACGAAGAACAAGCAACAAACAACGAAGAACAAGCAACAAACAACGAAGAACAAGCAACAAACAACGAAGAACAAGCAACAAACAACGAAGAACAAGCAACAAACAACGAAGAACAAGCAACAAACAACGAAGAACAAGCAACAAACAACGAAGAACAAGCAACAAACAACGAAGAACAAACAACAAACAACGAAGAACAAACAACAAACAACGAAGAACAAACAACAAACAATGAAGAACAAACAACAAACAACGAAGAACAAACAACAAACAACGAAGAACAAACAACGAAGAACAAACAACGAAGAACAAACAACGAAGAACAAACAACGAAGAACAAACAACGAAGAACAAACAACGAAGAACAAACAACGAAGAACAAACAACGAAGAACAAACAACGAAGAACAAACAACGAAGAACAAACAACAAACAACAAACAACGAAGAACAAACAACAAACAACGAAGAACAAACAACAAACAACGAAGAACAAACAACGAAGAACAAACAACAAACAACAAACAACGAAGAACAAACAACAAACAACAAACAACGAAGAACAAACAACAACCAACGAAGAACAAACAACAACCAACGAAGAACAAACAACAACCAACGAAGAACAAACAACAACCAACGAAGAACAAACAACAAACAACGAAGAACAAACAACGAACAACGAAGAACAAACAACAAACAAGGAAGAACAAGCAACAAACAAGGAAGAACAAGCAACAAACAACGAAGAACAAGCAACAAACAACGAAGAACAAGCAACAAACAACGAAGAACAAGCAACAAACAACGAAGAACAAGCAACAAACAACGAAGAACAAGCAACAAACAACGAAGAACAAGCAACAAACAACGAAGAACAAGCAACAAACAACGAAGAACAAGCAACAAACAACGAAGAACAAGCAACAAACAACGAAGAACAAGCAACAAACAACGAAGAACAAGCAACAAACAACGAAGAACAAGCAACAAACAACGAAGGACAAGCAACAAACAACGAAGAACAAGCAACAAACAACGAAGAACAAGCAACAAACAACGAAGAACAAGAAACAAACAACGAAGAACAAGCAACAAACAACGAAGAACAAGCAACAAACAACGAAGAACAAGCAACAAACAACGAAGAACAAGCAACAAACAACGAAGAACAAACAACAAACAACGAAGAACAAGCAACAAACAACGATGAACAAGCAACAAACAACGAAGAACAAGCAACAAACAACGAAGAACAAGCAACAAACAACGAAGAACTAGCAACAAACAACGAAGAACAAGCAACAAACAACGAAAAACAAACAACAAACAACGAAGAACAAACAACAAACATCGAAGAACAAGCAACAAACAACGAAGAACAAACAACAAACAACAAACAACAAACAACAAACAACAAACAACAAACAACAAACAACAAACAACAAACAACAAACAACAAACAACAAACAACAAACAACAAACAACAAACAACAAACAACAAACAACAAACAACAAACAACAAACAACAAACAACAAACAACAAACAACAAACAACAAACAACAAACAACAAACAACAAACAACAAACAACAAACAACAAACAACAAACAACAAACAACAAACAACAAACAACAAACAACAAACAACAAACAACAAACAACAAACAACAAACAACAAACAACAAACAACAAACAACAAACAACAAACAACAAACAACAAACAACAAACAACAAGCAACAAGCAACAAGCAACAAACAACAAGCAACAAGCAACAAGCAACAAGCAACAAGCAACAAGCAACAAGCAACAAGCAACAAGCAACAAGCAACAAGCAACAAGCAACAAGCAACAAGCAACAAGCAACTAGCAACAAGCAACAAGCAACAAGCAACAAGCAACAAGCAACAAGCAACTAGCAACAAGCAACAAGCAACAAGCAACAAGCAACAAGCAACAAGCAACAAACAACAAACAACGAACAACGAACAACGAACAACGAACAACGAACAACGAACAACCAACAACGAACAACAAACAACGAACAACGAACAACGAACAACAAACAACTAACAACGAACAACGAACAACGAACAACCAACAACAAACAACAAACAACAAACAACAAACAACAAACAACGAAGAACAAACAACAAACAACAAACAACAAACAACAAACAACAAACAACAAACAACAAACAACAAACAACAAACAACAAACAACAAACAACAAACAACAAACAACAAACAACAAACAACAAACAACAAACAACAAACAACAAACAACAAACAACAAACAACAAACAACAAACAACAAACAACAAACAACAAACAACAAACAACAAACAACAAACAACAAACAACAAACAACAAACAACAAACAACAAACAACAAACAACAAACAACAAACAACAAACAACAAACAACAAACAACAAACAACAAACAACAAACAACAAACAACAAACAACAAACAACAAACAACAAACAACAAACAACAAACAACAAACAACAAACAACAAACAACAAACAACAAACAACAAACAACAAACAACAAACAACAAACAACAAACAACAAACAACAAACAACGAAGAACAAACAACAAACAACAAACAACAAACAACAAACAACAAACAACAAACAACAAACAACAAACAACAAACAACAAACAACAAACAACAAACAACAAACAACAAACAACAAACAACAAACAACAAACAACAAACAACAAACAACAAACAACAAACAACAAACAACAAACAACAAACAACAAACAACAAACAACAAACAACAAACAACAAACAACAAACAACAAACAACAAACAACAAACAACAAACAACAAACAACAAACAACAAACAACAAACAACAAACAACAAACAACAAACAACAAACAACAAACAACAAACAACAAACAACAAACAACAAACAACAAACAACAAACAACAAACAACAAACAACAAACAACAAACAACAAACAACAAACAACAAACAACAAACAACAAACAACAAACAACAAACAACAAACAACAAACAACAAACAACAAACAACAAACAACAAACAACAAACAACAAACAACAAACAACAAACAACAAACAACAAACAACAAACAACAAACAACAAACAACAAACAACAAACAACAAACAACAAACAACAAACAACAAACAACAAACAACAAACAACAAACAACAAACAACAAACAACAAACAACAAACAACAAACAACAAACAACAAACAACAAACAACAAACAACAAACAACAAACAACAAACAACAAACAACAAACAACAAACAACAAACAACAAACAACAAACAACAAACAACAAACAACAAACAACAAACAACAAACAACAAACAACAAACAACAAACAACAAACAACAAACAACAAACAACAAACAACAAACAACAAACAACAAACAACAAACAACGAACAACGAACAACGAACAACAAACAACAAACAACAAACAACAAACAACAAACAACAAACAACAAACAACAAACAACAAACAACAAACAACAAACAACAAACAACAAACAACAAACAACAAACAACAAACAACAAACAACAAACAACAAACAACAAACAACAAACAACAAACAACAAACAACAAACAACAAACAACAAACAACAAACAACAAACAACAAACAACAAACAACAAACAACAAACAACAAACAACAAACAACAAACAACAAACAACAAACAACAAACAACAAACAACAAACAACAAACAACAAACAACAAACAACAAACAACAAACAACAAACAACAAACAACAAACAACAAACAACAAACAACAAACAACAAACAACAAACAACAAACAACAAACAACAAACAACAAACAACAAACAACAAACAACAAACAACAAACAACAAACAACAAACAACAAACAACAAACAACAAACAACAAACAACAAACAACAAACAACAAACAACAAACAACAAACAACAAACAACAAACAACAAACAACAAACAACAAACAACAAACAACAAACAACAAACAACAAACAACAAACAACAAACAACAAACAACAAACAACAAACAACAAACAACAAACAACAAACAACAAACAACAAACAACAAACAACAAACAACAAACAACAAACAACAAACAACAAACAACAAACAACAAACAACAAACAACAAACAACAAACAACAAACAACAAACAACAAACAACAAACAACAAACAACAAACAACAAACAACAAACAACAAACAACAAACAACAAACAACAAACAACAAACAACAAACAACAAACAACAAACAACAAACAACAAACAACAAACAACAAACAACAAACAACAAACAACAAACAACAAACAACAAACAACAAACAACAAACAACAAACAACAAACAACAAACAACAAACAACAAACAACAAACAACAAACAACAAACAACAAACAACAAACAACAAACAACAAACAACAAACAACAAACAACAAACAACAAACAACAAACAACAAACAACAAACAACAAACAACAAACAACAAACAACAAACAACAAACAACAAACAACAAACAACAAACAACAAACAACAAACAACAAACAACAAACAACAAACAACAAACAACAAACAACAAACAACAAACAACAAACAACAAACAACAAACAACAAACAACAAACAACAAACAACAAACAACAAACAACAAACAACAAACAACAAACAACAAACAACAAACAACAAACAACAAACAACAAACAACAAACAACAAACAACAAACAACAAACAACAAACAACAAACAACAAACAACAAACAACAAACAACAAACAACAAACAACAAACAACAAACAACAAACAACAAACAACAAACAACAAACAACAAACAACAAACAACAAACAACAAACAACAAACAACAAACAACAAACAACAAACAACAAACAACAAACAACAAACAACAAACAACAAACAACAAACAACAAACAACAAACAACAAACAACAAACAACAAACAACAAACAACAAACAACAAACAACAAACAACAAACAACAAACAACAAACAACAAACAACAAACAACAAACAACAAACAACAAACAACAAACAACAAACAACAAACAACAAACAACAAACAACAAACAACAAACAACAAACAACAAACAACAAACAACAAACAACAAACAACAAACAACAAACAACAAACAACAAACAACAAACAACAAACAACAAACAACAAACAACAAACAACAAACAACAAACAACAAACAACAAACAACAAACAACAAACAACAAACAACAAACAACAAACAACAAACAACAAACAACAAACAACAAACAACAAACAACAAACAACAAACAACAAACAACAAACAACAAACAACAAACAACAAACAACAAACAACAAACAACAAACAACAAACAACAAACAACAAACAACAAACAACAAACAACAAACAACAAACAACAAACAACAAACAACAAACAACAAACAACAAACAACAAACAACAAACAACAAACAACAAACAACAAACAACAAACAACAAACAACAAACAACAAACAACAAACAACAAACAACAAACAACAAACAACAAACAACAAACAACAAACAACAAACAACAAACAACAAACAACAAACAACAAACAACAAACAACAAACAACAAACAACAAACAACAAACAACAAACAACAAACAACAAACAACAAACAACAAACAACAAACAACAAACAACAAACAACAAACAACAAACAACAAACAACAAACAACAAACAACAAACAACAAACAACAAACAACAAACAACAAACAACAAACAACAAACAACAAACAACAAACAACAAACAACAAACAACAAACAACGAACAACGAACAACAAACAACGAACAACAAACAACGAACAACGAACAACGAACAACGAACAACGAACAACGAACAACAAACAACGAACAACAAACAACGAACAACAAACAACAAACAACAAACAACAAACAACAAACAACAAACAACAAACAACAAACAACAAACAACAAACAACAAACAACAAACAACAAACAACAAACAACAAACAACAAACAACAAACAACAAACAACAAACAACAAACAACAAACAACAAACAACAAACAACAAACAACAAACAACAAACAACAAACAACAAACAACAAACAACAAACAACAAACAACAAACAACAAACAACAAACAACAAACAACAAACAACAAACAACAAACAACAAACAACAAACAACAAACAACAAACAACAAACAACAAACAACAAACAACAAACAACAAACAACAAACAACAAACAACAAACAACAAACAACAAACAACAAACAACAAACAACAAACAACAAACAACAAACAACAAACAACAAACAACAAACAACAAACAACAAACAACAAACAACAAACAACAAACAACAAACAACAAACAACAAACAACAAACAACAAACAACAAACAACAAACAACAAACAACAAACAACAAACAACAAACAACAAACAACAAACAACAAACAACAAACAACAAACAACAAACAACAAACAACAAACAACAAACAACAAACAACAAACAACAAACAACAAACAACAAACAACAAACAACAAACAACAAACAACAAACAACAAACAACAAACAACAAACAACAAACAACAAACAACAAACAACAAACAACAAACAACAAACAACAAACAACAAACAACAAACAACAAACAACAAACAACAAACAACAAACAACAAACAACAAACAACAAACAACAAACAACAAACAACAAACAACAAACAACAAACAACAAACAACAAACAACAAACAACAAACAACAAACAACAAACAACAAACAACAAACAACAAACAACAAACAACAAACAACGAAGAACAAACAACGAAGAACAAACAACAAACAACGAAGAACAAACAACAAACAACGAAGAACAAACAACAAACAACGAAGAACAAACAAGAAACAACGAAGAACAAACAACAAACAACGAAGAACAAACAACAAACAACAAACAACGAAGAACAAACAACAAACAACAAACAACAAACAACGAAGAACAAACAAGAAACAACGAAGAACAAACAACAAACAACGAAGAACAAACAACAAACAACAAACAACGAAGAACAAACAACAAACAACAAACAACGAAGAACAAACAACAAACAACGAAGAACATACAACAAACAACAAACAACAAACAACAAACAACGAAGAACAAACAACGAAGAACAAACAACAAACAACGAAGAACAAACAACAAACAACGAAGAACAAACAACAAACAACGAAGAACAAACAACAAACAACGAAGAACAAACAACAAACAACGAAGAACAAACAACAAACAACGAAGAACAAACAACAAACAACGAAGAACAAACAACAAACAACGAAGAACAAACAACAAACAACGAAGAACAAACAAGAAACAACGAAGAACAAACAACAAACAACGAAGAACAAACATCAAACAACGAAGAACAAACAACAAACAACGAAGAACAAACAACAAACAACGAAGAACAAACAACAAACAACGAAGAACAAACAACAAACAACGAAGAACAAACAACAAACAACAAACAACGAAGAACAAACAACAAACAACGAAGAACAAACAACAAACAACAAACAACGAAGAACAAACAACAAACAACAAACAACGAAGAACAAACAACAAACAACAAACAACGAAGAATAAACAACAAACAACAAACAACGAAGAACAAACGACAAACAACAAACAACGAAGAACAAACAACAAACAACAAACAACAAACAACAAAAAACGAAGAACAAACAACAAACAACGAAGAACAAACAACAAACAACAAACAACAAAGAACAAACAACAAACAACAAACAACAAACAACGAAGAACAAACAACAAACAACGAAGAACAAACAACAAACAACAAACAACAAAGAACAAACAACAAACAACAAACAACAAACAACGAAGAACAAACAACAAACAACAAACAACGAAGAACAAACAACAAACAACAAACAACGAAGAACAAACAACAAACAACAAACAACGAAGAACAAACAACAAACAACAAACAACGAAGAACAAACAACAAACAACAAACAACGAAGAACAAACAACAAACAACGAAGAACAAACAACAAACAACGAAGAACAAACAACAAAAAACGAAGAACAAACAACAAAAAACGAAGAACAAACACCAAACAACGAAGAACAAACAACGAAGAACAAACAACGAAGAACAAACAACGAAGAACAAACAACGAAGAACAAACAACGAAGAACAAACAACGAAGAACAAACAACGAAGAACAAACAACAAGCAACAAACAACGAAGAACAAACAACGAAGAACAAACAACGAAGAACGAAGAACAAACAACGAAGAACAAACAACAAACAACGAAGAACGAAGAACGAAGAACGAACAACGAACAACGAACAACGAACAACGAACAACGAACAACGAACAACGAACAACGAACAACGAACAACGAACAACGAACAACGAACCACGAACAACGAACAACGAACAACGAACAACGAACAACGAACAACGAACAACGAACAACGAACAACGAACAACGAACAACGAACATCGAACAACGAACAACGAACAACGAACAACGAACAACGAACAACGAACAACGAACAACGAACAACGAACAACGAACAACGAACAACGAACAACGAACCACAAGCAACAAGCAACAAGCAACGAACAACGAACAACGAACAACGAACAACAAGCAACAAGCAACAAGCAACAAGCAACAAGCAACAAGCAACAAGCAACAAACAACAAGCAACAAGCAACAAGCAACAAGCAACAAGCAACAAGCAACAAGCAACAAGCAACAAGCAACAAGCAACAAGCAACAAGCAACAAGCAACAAGCAACAAGCAACTAGCAACAAGCAACAAGCAACAAGCAACAAGCAACAAGCAACAAACAACAAACAACGAACAACGAACAACGAACAACGAACAACGAACAACGAACAACGAACAACGAACAACCAACAACGAACAACAAACAACGAACAACGAACAACAAACAACGAACAACGAACAACGAACAACAAACAACTAACAACGAACAACGAACAACGAACAACCAACAACAAACAACAAACAACAAACAACAAACAACAAACAACGAAGTACAAACAACGAAGAACAAACAACAAACAACAAACAACAAACAACAAACAACAAACAACAAACAACAAACAACAAACAACAAACAACAAACAACAAACAACAAACAACAAACAACAAACAACAAACAACAAACAACAAACAACAAACAACAAACAACAAACAACAAACAACAAACAACAAACAACAAACAACAAACAACAAACAACAAACAACAAACAACAAACAACAAACAACAAACAACAAACAACAAACAACAAACAACAAACAACAAACAACAAACAACAAACAACAAACAACAAACAACAAACAACAAACAACAAACAACAAACAACAAACAACAAACAACAAACAACAAACAACAAACAACAAACAACAAACAACAAACAACAAACAACAAACAACAAACAACAAACAACAAACAACAAACAACAAACAACAAACAACAAACAACAAACAACAAACAACAAACAACAAACAACAAACAACAAACAACAAACAACAAACAACAAACAACAAACAACAAACAACAAACAACAAACAACAAACAACAAACAACAAACAACAAACAACAAACAACAAACAACAAACAACAAACAACAAACAACAAACAACAAACAACAAACAACAAACAACAAACAACAAACAACAAACAACAAACAACAAACAACAAACAACAAACAACAAACAACAAACAACAAACAACAAACAACAAACAACAAACAACAAACAACAAACAACAAACAACAAACAACAAACAACAAACAACAAACAACAAACAACAAACAACAAACAACAAACAACAAACAACAAACAACAAACAACAAACAACAAACAACAAACAACAAACAACAAACAACAAACAACAAACAACAAACAACAAACAACAAACAACAAACAACAAACAACAAACAACAAACAACAAACAACAAACAACAAACAACAAACAACAAACAACAAACAACAAACAACAAACAACAAACAACAAACAACAAACAACAAACAACAAACAACAAACAACAAACAACAAACAACAAACAACAAACAACAAACAACAAACAACAAACAACAAACAACAAACAACAAACAACAAACAACAAACAACAAACAACAAACAACAAACAACAAACAACAAACAACAAACAACAAACAACAAACAACAAACAACAAACAACAAACAACAAACAACAAACAACAAACAACAAACAACAAACAACAAACAACAAACAACAAACAACAAACAACAAACAACAAACAACAAACAACAAACAACAAACAACAAACAACAAACAACAAGCAACAAGCAACAAGCAACAAGCAACAAGCAACTAGCAACAAGCAACTAGCAACAAGCAACTAGCAACAAGCAACAAGCAACAAGCAACAAGCAACAAGCAACAAGCAACGAAGAACAAACAACGAAGAACAAACAACAAACAACAAACAACAAACAACAAACAACAAACAACAAACAACAAACAACAAACAACAAACAACAAACAACAAACAACAAACAACAAACAACAAACAACAAACAACAAACAACAAACAACAAACAACAAACAACAAACAACAAACAACAAACAACAAACAACAAACAACAAACAACAAACAACAAACAACAAACAACAAACAACAAACAACAAACAACAAACAACAAACAACAAACAACAAACAACAAACAACAAACAACAAACAACAAACAACAAACAACAAACAACAAACAACAAACAACAAACAACAAACAACAAACAACAAACAACAAACAACAAACAACAAACAACAAACAACAAACAACAAACAACAAACAACAAACAACAAACAACAAACAACAAACAACAAACAACAAACAACAAACAACAAACAACAAACAACAAACAACAAACAACAAACAACAAACAACAAACAACAAACAACAAACAACAAACAACAAACAACAAACAACAAACAACAAACAACAAACAACAAACAACAAACAACAAACAACAAACAACAAACAACAAACAACAAACAACAAACAACAAACAACAAACAACAAACAACAAACAACAAACAACAAACAACAAACAACAAACAACAAACAACAAACAACAAACAACAAACAACAAACAACAAACAACAAACAACAAACAACAAACAACAAACAACAAACAACAAACAACAAACAACAAACAACAAACAACAAACAACAAACAACAAACAACAAACAACAAACAACAAACAACAAACAACAAACAACAAACAACAAACAACAAACAACAAACAACAAACAACAAACAACAAACAACAAACAACAAACAACAAACAACAAACAACAAACAACAAACAACAAACAACAAACAACAAACAACAAACAACAAACAACAAACAACAAACAACAAACAACAAACAACAAACAACAAACAACAAACAACAAACAACAAACAACAAACAACAAACAACAAACAACAAACAACAAACAACAAACAACAAACAACAAACAACAAACAACAAACAACAAACAACAAACAACAAACAACAAACAACAAACAACAAACAACAAACAACAAACAACAAACAACAAACAACAAACAACAAACAACAAACAACAAACAACAAACAACAAACAACAAACAACAAACAACAAACAACAAACAACAAACAACAAACAACAAACAACAAACAACAAACAACAAACAACAAACAACAAACAACAAACAACAAACAACAAACAACAAACAACAAACAACAAACAACAAACAACAAACAACAAACAACAAACAACAAACAACAAACAACAAACAACAAACAACAAACAACAAACAACAAACAACAAACAACAAACAACAAACAACAAACAACAAACAACAAACAACAAACAACAAACAACAAACAACAAACAACAAACAACAAACAACAAACAACAAACAACAAACAACAAACAACAAACAACAAACAACAAACAACAAACAACAAACAACAAACAACAAACAACAAACAACAAACAACAAACAACAAACAACAAACAACAAACAACAAACAACAAACAACAAACAACAAACAACAAACAACAAACAACAAACAACAAACAACAAACAACAAACAACAAACAACAAACAACAAACAACAAACAACAAACAACAAACAACAAACAACAAACAACAAACAACAAACAACAAACAACAAACAACAAACAACAAACAACAAACAACAAACAACAAACAACAAACAACAAACAACAAACAACAAACAACAAACAACAAACAACAAACAACAAACAACAAACAACAAACAACAAACAACAAACAACAAACAACAAACAACAAACAACAAACAACAAACAACAAACAACAAACAACAAACAACAAACAACAAACAACAAACAACAAACAACAAACAACAAACAACAAACAACAAACAACAAACAACGAAGAACAAACAACGAAGAACAAACAACAAACAACGAAGAACAAACAACAAACAACGAAGAACAAACAACAAACAACGAAGAACAAACAACAAACAACGAAGAACAAACAACAAACAACGAAGAACAAACAACAAACAACGAAGAACAAACAACAAACAACGAAGAACAAACAACAAACAACGAAGAACAAACAACAAACAACGAAGAACAAACAAGAAACAACGAAGAACAAACAACAAACAACGAAGAACAAACAACAAACAACAAACAACGAAGAACAAACAACAAACAACAAACAACGAAGAACAAACAACAAACAACGAAGAACATACAACAAACAACAAACAACAAACAACAAACAACGAAGAACAAACAACGAAGAACAAACAACAAACAACGAAGAACAAACAACAAACAACGAAGAACAAACAACAAACAACGAATAACAAACAACAAACAACGAAGAACAAACAACAAACAACGAAGAACAAACAACAAACAACGAAGAACAAACAACAAACAACGAAGAACAAACAACAAACAACGAAGAACAAACAACAAACAACGAAGAACAAACAAGAAACAACGAAGAACAAACAACAAACAACGAAGAACAAACAACAAACAACGAAGAACAAACAACAAACAACGAAGAACAAACAACAAACAACGAAGAACAAACAACGAAGAACAAACAACAAACAACAAACAACGAAGAACAAACAAAAAACAACAAACAACGAAGAACAAACAACAAACAACGAAGAACAAACAACAAACAACGAAGAACAAACAACAAACAACAAACAACGAAGAACAAACAACAAACAACAAACAACGAAGAATAAACAACAAACAACAAACAACGAAGAACAAACGACAAACAACAAACAACGAAGAACAAACAACAAACAACAAACAACAAACAACAAAAAACGAAGAACAAACAACAAACAACGAAGAACAAACAACAAACAACAAATAACAAAGAACAAACAACAAACAACAAACAACAAACAACGAAGAACAAACAACAAACAACGAAGAACAAACAACAAACAACAAACAACAAAGAACAAACAACAAACAACAAACAACAAACAACAAACAACGAAGAACAAACAACAAACAACAAACAACGAAGAACAAACAACAAACAACAAACAACGAAGAACAAACAACAAACAACAAACAACGAAGAACAAACAACAAACAACAAACAACGAAGAACAAACAACAAACAACAAACAACGAAGAACAAACAACAAACAACGAAGAACAAACAACAAACAACGAAGAACAAACAACAAAAAACGAAGAACAAACAACAAAAAACGAAGAACAAACACCAAACAACGAAGAACAAACAACGAAGAACAAACAACGAAGAACAAACAACGAAGAACAAACAACGAAGAACAAACAACGAAGAACAAACAACGAAGAACAAACAACGAAGAACAAACAACAAGCAACAAACAACGAAGAACAAACAACGAAGAACAAACAACGAAGAACGAAGAACAAACAACGAAGAACAAACAACAAACAACGAAGAACGAAGAACGAAGAACGAACAACGAACAACGAAC
Source organism: Megalopta genalis (assembly GCF_051020955.1). Classification (NCBI taxonomy): domain Eukaryota; kingdom Metazoa; phylum Arthropoda; class Insecta; order Hymenoptera; family Halictidae; genus Megalopta; species Megalopta genalis. Next base: position 3,413,122 of record NW_027476093.1, read on the forward strand.
AACGAACAACGAACAACGAACAACGAACAACGAACAACGAACAACGAACAACGAACAACGAACAACGAACAACGAACCACGAACAACGAACAACGAACAACGAACAACGAACAACGAACAACGAACAACGAACAACGAACAACGAACAACGAACATCGAACAACGAACAACGAACAACGAACAACGAACAACGAACAACGAACAACGAACAACGAACAACGAACCACAAGCAACAAGCAACAAGCAACGAACAACGAACAACGAACAACAAGCAACAAGCAACAAGCAACAAGCAACAAGCAACAAGCAACAAGCAACAAGCAACAAACAACAAACAACAAACAACAAACAACAAACAACAAACAACAAGCAACAAGCAACAAGCAACAAGCAACTAGCAACAAGCAACTAGCAACAAGCAACAAGCAACAAGCAACAAGCAACAAGCAACAAGCAACGAAGAACAAACAACGAAGAACAAACAACAAACAACAAACAACAAACAACAAACAACAAACAACAAACAACAAACAACAAACAACAAACAACAAACAACAAACAACAAACAACAAACAACAAACAACAAACAACAAACAACAAACAACAAACAACAAACAACAAGCAACAAGCAACAAGCAACAAGCAACTAGCAACAAGCAACTAGCAACAAGCAACAAGCAACAAGCAACAAGCAACAAGCAACAAGCAACAAGCAACGAAGAACAAACAACGAAGAACAAACAACAAACAACAAACAACAAACAACAAACAACAAACAACAAACAACAAACAACAAACAACAAACAACAAACAACAAACAACAAACAACAAACAACAAACAACAAACAACAAACAACAAACAACAAACAACAAACAACAAACAACAAACAACAAACAACAAACAACAAACAACAAACAACAAACAACAAACAACAAACAACAAACAACAAACAACAAACAACAAACAACAAACAACAAACAACAAACAACAAACAACAAACAACAAACAACAAACAACAAACAACAAACAACAAACAACAAACAACAAACAACAAACAACAAACAACAAACAACAAACAACAAACAACAAACAACAAACAACAAACAACAAACAACAAACAACAAACAACAAACAACAAACAACAAACAACAAACAACAAACAACAAACAACAAACAACAAACAACAAACAACAAACAACAAACAACAAACAACAAACAACAAACAACAAACAACAAACAACAAACAACAAACAACAAACAACAAACAACAAACAACAAACAACAAACAACAAACAACAAACAACAAACAACAAACAACAAACAACAAACAACAAACAACAAACAACAAACAACAAACAACAAACAACAAACAACAAACAACAAACAACAAACAACAAACAACAAACAACAAACAACAAACAACAAACAACAAACAACAAACAACAAACAACAAACAACAAACAACAAACAACAAACAACAAACAACAAACAACAAACAACAAACAACAAACAACAAACAACAAACAACAAACAACAAACAACAAACAACAAACAACAAACAACAAACAACAAACAACAAACAACAAACAACAAACAACAAACAACAAACAACAAACAACAAACAACAAACAACAAACAACAAACAACAAACAACAAACAACAAACAACAAACAACAAACAACAAACAACAAACAACAAACAACAAACAACAAACAACAAACAACAAACAACAAACAACAAACAACAAACAACAAACAACAAACAACAAACAACAAACAACAAACAACAAACAACAAACAACAAACAACAAACAACAAACAACAAACAACAAACAACAAACAACAAACAACAAACAACAAACAACAAACAACAAACAACAAACAACAAACAACAAACAACAAACAACAAACAACAAACAACAAACAACAAACAACAAACAACAAACAACAAACAACAAACAACAAACAACAAACAACAAACAACAAACAACAAACAACAAACAACAAACAACAAACAACAAACAACAAACAACAAACAACAAACAACAAACAACAAACAACAAACAACAAACAACAAACAACAAACAACAAACAACAAACAACAAACAACAAACAACAAACAACAAACAACAAACAACAAACAACAAACAACAAACAACAAACAACAAACAACAAACAACAAACAACAAACAACAACAACAAACAACAAACAACAAACAACAAACAACAAACAACAAACAACAAACAACAAACAACAAACAACAAACAACAAACAACAAACAACAAACAACAAACAACAAACAACAAACAACAAACAACAAACAACAAACAACAAACAACAAACAACAAACAACAAACAACAAACAACAAACAACAAACAACAAACAACAAACAACAAACAACAAACAACAAACAACAAACAACAAACAACAAACAACAAACAACAAACAACAAACAACAAACAACAAACAACAAACAACAAACAACAAACAACAAACAACAAACAACAAACAACAAACAACAAACAACAAACAACAAACAACAAACAACAAACAACAAACAACAAACAACAAACAACAAACAACAAACAACAAACAACAAACAACAAACAACAAACAACAAACAACAAACAACAAACAACAAACAACAAACAACAAACAACAAACAACAAACAACAAACAACAAACAACAAACAACAAACAACAAACAACAAACAACAAACAACAAACAACAAACAACAAACAACAAACAACAAACAACGAAGAACAAACAACGAAGAACAAACAACAAACAACGAAGAACAAACAACAAACAACGAAGAACAAACAACAAACAACGAAGAACAAACAACAAACAACGAAGAACAAACAACAAACAACGAAGAACAAACAACAAACAACGAAGAACAAACAACAAACAACGAAGAACAAACAACAAACAACGAAGAACAAACAACAAACAACGAAGAACAAACAAGAAACAACGAAGAACAAACAACAAACAACGAAGAACAAACAACAAACAACAAACAACGAAGAACAAACAACAAACAACAAACAACGAAGAACAAACAACAAACAACGAAGAACATACAACAAACAACAAACAACAAACAACAAACAACGAAGAACAAACAACAAACAACAAACAACAAACAACAAACAACAAACAACAAACAACAAACAACAAACAACAAACAACAAACAACAAACAACAAACAACAAACAACAAACAACAAACAACAAACAACAAACAACAAACAACAAACAACAAACAACAAACAACAAACAACAAACAACAAACAACAAACAACAAACAACAAACAACAAACAACAAACAACAAACAACAAACAACAAACAACAAACAACAAACAACAAACAACAAACAACAAACAACAAACAACAAACAACAAACAACAAACAACAAACAACAAACAACAAACAACAAACAACAAACAACAAACAACAAACAACAAACAACAAACAACAAACAACAAACAACAAACAACAAACAACAAACAACAAACAACAAACAACAAACAACAAACAACAAACAACAAACAACAAACAACAAACAACAAACAACAAACAACAAACAACAAACAACAAACAACAAACAACAAACAACAAACAACAAACAACAAACAACAAACAACAAACAACAAACAACAAACAACAAACAACAAACAACAAACAACAAACAACAAACAACAAACAACAAACAACAAACAACAAACAACAAACAACAAACAACAAACAACAAACAACAAACAACAAACAACAAACAACAAACAACAAACAACAAACAACAAACAACAAACAACAAACAACAAACAACAAACAACAAACAACAAACAACAAACAACAAACAACAAACAACAAACAACAAACAACAAACAACAAACAACAAACAACAAACAACAAACAACAAACAACAAACAACAAACAACAAACAACAAACAACAAACAACAAACAACAAACAACAAACAACAAACAACAAACAACAAACAACAAACAACAAACAACAAACAACAAACAACAAACAACAAACAACAAACAACAAACAACAAACAACAAACAACAAACAACAAACAACAAACAACAAACAACAAACAACAAACAACAAACAACAAACAACAAACAACAAACAACAAACAACAAACAACAAACAACAAACAACAAACAACAAACAACAAACAACAAACAACAAACAACAAACAACAAACAACAAACAACAAACAACAAACAACAAACAACAAACAACAAACAACAAACAACAAACAACAAACAACAAACAACAAACAACAAACAACAAACAACAAACAACAAACAACAAACAACAAACAACAAACAACAAACAACAAACAACAAACAACAAACAACAAACAACAAACAACAAACAACAAACAACAAACAACAAACAACAAACAACAAACAACAAACAACAAACAACAAACAACAAACAACAAACAACAAACAACAAACAACAAACAACAAACAACAAACAACAAACAACAAACAACAAACAACAAACAACAAACAACAAACAACAAACAACAAACAACAAACAACAAACAACAAACAACAAACAACAAACAACAAACAACAAACAACAAACAACAAACAACAAACAACAAACAACAAACAACAAACAACAAACAACAAACAACAAACAACAAACAACAAACAACAAACAACAAACAACAAACAACAAACAACAAACAACAAACAACAAACAACAAACAACAAACAACAAACAACAAACAACAAACAACAAACAACAAACAACAAACAACAAACAACAAACAACAAACAACAAACAACAAACAACAAACAACAAACAACAAACAACAAACAACAAACAACAAACAACAAACAACAAACAACAAGCAACAAGCAACAAGCAACAAGCAACTAGCAACAAGCAACTAGCAACAAGCAACTAGCAACAAGCAACAAGCAACGAAGAACAAACAACGAAGAACAAACAACGAAGAACAAACAACAAACAACAAACAACAAACAACAAACAACAAACAACAAACAACAAACAACAAACAACAAACAACAAACAACAAACAACAAACAACAAACAACAAACAACAAACAACAAACAACAAACAACAAACAACAAACAACAAACAACAAACAACAAACAACAAACAACAAACAACAAACAACAAACAACAAACAACAAACAACAAACAACAAACAACAAACAACAAACAACAAACAACAAACAACAAACAACAAACAACAAACAACAAACAACAAACAACAAACAACAAACAACAAACAACAAACAACAAACAACAAACAACAAACAACAAACAACAAACAACAAACAACAAACAACAAACAACAAACAACAAACAACAAACAACAAACAACAAACAACAAACAACAAACAACAAACAACAAACAACAAACAACAAACAACAAACAACAAACAACAAACAACAAACAACAAACAACAAACAACAAACAACAAACAACAAACAACAAACAACAAACAACAAACAACAAACAACAAACAACAAACAACAAACAACAAACAACAAACAACAAACAACAAACAACAAACAACAAACAACAAACAACAAACAACAAACAACAAACAACAAACAACAAACAACAAACAACAAACAACAAACAACAAACAACAAACAACAAACAACAAACAACAAACAACAAACAACAAACAACAAACAACAAACAACAAACAACAAACAACAAACAACAAACAACAAACAACAAACAACAAACAACAAACAACAAACAACAAACAACAAACAACAAACAACAAACAACAAACAACAAACAACAAACAACAAACAACAAACAACAAACAACAAACAACAAACAACAAACAACAAACAACAAACAACAAACAACAAACAACAAACAACAAACAACAAACAACAAACAACAAACAACAAACAACAAACAACAAACAACAAACAACAAACAACAAACAACAAACAACAAACAACAAACAACAAACAACAAACAACAAACAACAAACAACAAACAACAAACAACAAACAACAAACAACAAACAACAAACAACAAACAACAAACAACAAACAACAAACAACAAACAACAAACAACAAACAACAAACAACAAACAACAAACAACAAACAACAAACAACAAACAACAAACAACAAACAACAAACAACAAACAACAAACAACAAACAACAAACAACAAACAACAAACAACAAACAACAAACAACAAACAACAAACAACAAACAACAAACAACAAACAACAAACAACAAACAACAAACAACAAACAACAAACAACAAACAACAAACAACAAACAACAAACAACAAACAACAAACAACAAACAACAAACAACAAACAACAAACAACAAACAACAAACAACAAACAACAAACAACAAACAACAAACAACAAACAACAAACAACAAACAACAAACAACAAACAACAAACAACAAACAACAAACAACAAACAACAAACAACAAACAACAAACAACAAACAACAAACAACAAACAACAAACAACAAACAACAAACAACAAACAACAAACAACAAACAACAAACAACAAACAACAAACAACAAACAACAAACAACAAACAACAAACAACAAACAACAAACAACAAACAACAAACAACAACAACAAACAACAAACAACAAACAACAAACAACAAACAACAAACAACAAACAACAAACAACAAACAACAAACAACAAACAACAAACAACAAACAACAAACAACAAACAACAAACAACAAACAACAAACAACAAACAACAAACAACAAACAACAAACAACAAACAACAAACAACAAACATCAAACAACAAACAACAAACAACAAACAACAAACAACAAACAACAAACAACAAACAACAAACAACAAACAACAAACAACAAACAACAAACAACAAACAACAAACAACAAACAACAAACAACAAACAACAAACAACAAACAACAAACAACAAACAACAAACAACAAACAACAAACAACAAACAACAAACAACAAACAACAAACAACAAACAACAAACAACAAACAACAAACAACAAACAACAAACAACAAACAACAAACAACAAACAACAAACAACAAACAACAAACAACAAACAACAAACAACAAACAACAAACAACTAGCAACAAGCAACAAGCAACAAGCAACAAGCAACAAGCAACAAGCAACGAAGAACAAACAACGAAGAACAAACAACAAACAACAAACAACAAACAACAAACAACAAACAACAAACAACAAACAACAAACAACAAACAACAAACAACAAACAACAAACAACAAACAACAAACAACAAACAACAAACAACAAACAACAAACAACAAACAACAAGCAACAAGCAACAAGCAACAAGCAACTAGCAACAAGCAACTAGCAACAAGCAACAAGCAACAAGCAACAAGCAACAAGCAACAAGCAACGAAGAACAAACAACGAAGAACAAACAACAAACATCAAACAACAAACAACAAACAACAAACAACAAACAACAAACAACAAACAACAAACAACAAACAACAAACAACAAACAACAAACAACAAACAACAAACAACAAACAACAAACAACAAACAACAAACAACAAACAACAAACAACAAACAACAAACAACAAACAACAAACAACAAACAACAAACAACAAACAACAAACAACAAACAACAAACAACAAACAACAAACAACAAACAACAAACAACAAACAACAAACAACAAACAACAAACAACAAACAACAAACAACAAACAACAAGCAACAAGCAACAAGCAACAAGCAACTAGCAACAAGCAACTAGCAACAAGCAACAAGCAACAAGCAACAAGCAACAAGCAACAAGCAACGAAGAACAAACAACGAAGAACAAACAACAAACAACAAACAACAAACAACAAACAACAAACAACAAACAACAAACAACAAACAACAAACAACAAACAACAAACAACAAACAACAAACAACAAACAACAAACAACAAACAACAAACAACAAACAACAAACAACAAACAACAAACAACAAACAACAAACAACAAACAACAAACAACAAACAACAAACAACAAGCAACAAGCAACAAGCAACAAGCAACTAGCAACAAGCAACTAGCAACAAGCAACAAGCAACAAGCAACAAGCAACAAGCAACGAAGAACAAACAACGAAGAACAAACAACAAACAACAAACAACAAACAACAAACAACAAACAACAAACAACAAACAACAAACAACAAACAACAAACAACAAACAACAAACAACAAACAACAAACAACAAACAACAAACAACAAACAACAAACAACAAACAACAAACAACAAACAACAAACAACAAACAACAAACAACAAACAACAAACAACAAACAACAAACAACAAACAACAAACAACAAGCAACAAGCAACAAGCAACAAGCAACTAGCAACAAGCAACTAGCAACAAGCAACAAGCAACAAGCAACAAGCAACAAGCAACAAGCAACGAAGAACAAACAACGAAGAACAAACAACAAACAACAAACAACAAACAACAAACAACAAACAACAAACAACAAACAACAAACAACAAACAACAAACAACAAACAACAAACAACAAACAACAAACAACAAGCAACAAGCAACAAGCAACAAGCAACAAGCAACAAGCAACAAACAACAAGCAACAAGCAACAAACAACAAACAACAAACAACAAGCAACAAGCAACAAGCAACAAGCAACTAGCAACAAGCAACTAGCAACAAGCAACAAGCAACAAGCAACAAGCAACAAGCAACAAGCAACGAAGAACAAACAACGAAGAACAAACAACAAACAACAAACAACAAACAACAAACAACAAACAACAAACAACAAACAACAAACAACAAACAACAAACAACAAACAACAAACAACAAACAACAAACAACAAACAACAAACAACAAACAACAAACAACAAACAACAAACAACAAACAACAAACAACAAACAACAAGCAACAAGCAACAAGCAACAAGCAACTAGCAACAAGCAACTAGCAACAAGCAACAAGCAACAAGCAACAAGCAACAAGCAACAAGCAACGAAGAACAAACAACGAAGAACAAACAACAAACAACAAACAACAAACAACAAACAACAAACAACAAACAACAAACAACAAACAACAAACAACAAACAACAAACAACAAACAACAAACAACAAACAACAAACAACAAACAACAAACAACAAACAACAAACAACAAACAACAAACAACAAACAACAAACAACAAACAACAAACAACAAACAACAAACAACAAACAACAAACAACAAACAACAAACAACAAACAACAAACAACAAACAACAAACAACAAACAACAAACAACAAACAACAAACAACAAACAACAAACAACAAACAACAAACAACAAACAACAAACAACAAACAACAAACAACAAACAACAAACAACAAACAACAAACAACAAACAACAAACAACAAACAACAAACAACAAACAACAAACAACAAACAACAAACAACAAACAACAAACAACAAACAACAAACAACAAACAACAAACAACAAACAACAAACAACAAACAACAAACAACAAACAACAAACAACAAACAACAAACAACAAACAACAAACAACAAACAACAAACAACAAACAACAAACAACAAACAACAAACAACAAACAACAAACAACAAACAACAAACAACAAACAACAAACAACAAACAACAAACAACAAACAACAAACAACAAACAACAAACAACAAACAACAAACAACAAACAACAAACAACAAACAACAAACAACAAACAACAAACAACAAACAACAAACAACAAACAACAAACAACAAACAACAAACAACAAACAACAAACAACAAACAACAAACAACAAACAACAAACAACAAACAACAAACAACAAACAACAAACAACAAACAACAAACAACAAACAACAAACAACAAACAACAAACAACAAACAACAAACAACAAACAACAAACAACAAACAACAAACAACAAACAACAAACAACAAACAACAAACAACAAACAACAAACAACAAACAACAAACAACAAACAACAAACAACAAACAACAAACAACAAACAACAAACAACAAACAACAAACAACAAACAACAAACAACAAACAACAAACAACAAACAACAAACAACAAACAACAAACAACAAACAACAAACAACAAACAACAAACAACAAACAACAAACAACAAACAACAAACAACAAACAACAAACAACAAACAACAAACAACAAACAACAAACAACAAACAACAAACAACAAACAACAAACAACAAACAACAAACAACAAACAACAAACAACAAACAACAAACAACAAACAACAAACAACAAACAACAAACAACAAACAACAAACAACAAACAACAAACAACAAACAACAAACAACAAACAACAAACAACAAACAACAAACAACAAACAACAAACAACAAACAACAAACAACAAACAACAAACAACAAACAACAAACAACAAACAACAAACAACAAACAACAAACAACAAACAACAAACAACAAACAACAAACAACAAACAACAAACAACAAACAACAAACAACAAACAACAAACAACAAACAACAAACAACAAACAACAAACAACAAACAACAAACAACAAACAACAAACAACAAACAACAAACAACAAACAACAAACAACAAACAACAAACAACAAACAACAAACAACAAACAACAAACAACAAACAACAAACAACAAACAACAAACAACAAACAACAAACAACAAACAACAAACAACAAACAACAAACAACAAACAACAAACAACAAACAACAAACAACAAACAACAAACAACAAACAACAAACAACAAACAACAAACAACAAACAACAAACAACAAACAACAAACAACAAACAACAAACAACAAACAACAAACAACAAACAACAAACAACAAACAACAAACAACAAACAACAAACAACAAACAACAAACAACAAACAACAAACAACAAACAACAAACAACAAACAACAAACAACAAACAACAAACAACAAACAACAAACAACAAACAACAAACAACAAACAACAAACAACAAACAACAAACAACAAACAACAAACAACAAACAACAAACAACAAACAACAAACAACGAAGAACAAACAACGAAGAACAAACAACAAACAACGAAGAACAAACAACAAACAACGAAGAACAAACAACAAACAACGAAGAACAAACAACAAACAACGAAGAACAAACAACAAACAACGAAGAACAAACAACAAACAACGAAGAACAAACAACAAACAACGAAGAACAAACAACAAACAACGAAGAACAAACAACAAACAACGAAGAACAAACAACAAACAACGAAGAACAAACAAGAAACAACGAAGAACAAACAACAAACAACGAAGAACAAACAACAAACAACAAACAACGAAGAACAAACAACAAACAACAAACAACGAAGAACAAACAACAAACAACGAAGAACATACAACAAACAACAAACAACAAACAACAAACAACGAAGAACAAACAACGAAGAACAAACAACAAACAACGAAGAACAAACAACAAACAACGAAGAACAAACAACAAACAACGAAGAACAAACAACAAACAACGAAGAACAAACAACAAACAACGAAGAACAAACAACAAACAACGAAGAACAAACAACAAACAACGAAGAACAAACAACAAACAACGAAGAACAAACAACAAACAACGAAGAACAAACAAGAAACAACGAAGAACAAACAACAAACAACGAAGAACAAACAACAAACAACGAAGAACAAACAACAAACAACGAAGAACAAACAACGAAGAACAAACAACAAACAACAAACAACGAAGAACAAACAAAAAACAACAAACAACGAAGAACAAACAACAAACAACGAAGAACAAACAACAAACAACGAAGAACAAACAACAAACAACGAAGAACAAACAACAAACAACAAACAACGAAGAATAAACAACAAACAACAAACAACGAAGAACAAACGACAAACAACAAACAACGAAGAACAAACAACAAACAACAAACAACAAACAACAAAAAACGAAGAACAAACAACAAACAACGAAGAACAAACAACAAACAACAAACAACAAAGAACAAACAACAAACAACAAACAACAAACAACGAAGAACAAACAACAAACAACGAAGAACAAACAACAAACAACAAACAACAAAGAACAAACAACAAACAACAAACAACAAACAACAAACAACGAAGAACAAACAACAAACAACAAACAACGAAGAACAAACAACAAACAACAAACAACGAAGAACAAACAACAAACAACAAACAACGAAGAACAAACAACAAACAACAAACAACGAAGAACAAACAACAAACAACAAACAACGAAGAACAAACAACGAAGAACAAACAACGAAGAACGAAGAACAAACAACGAAGAACAAACAACAAACAACGAAGAACGAAGAACGAAGAACGAACAACGAACAACGAACAACGAACAACGAACAACGAACAACGAACAACGAACAACGAACAACGAACAACGAACAACGAACAACGAACAACGAACAACGAACAACGAACCACGAACAACGAACAACGAACAACGAACAACGAACAACGAACAACGAACAACGAACAACGAACAACGAACAACGAACAACGAACATCGAACAACGAACAACGAACAACGAACAACGAACAACGAACAACGAACAACGAACAACGAACAACGAACAACGAACCACAAGCAACAAGCAACAAGCAACGAACAACGAACAACGAACAACAAGCAACAAGCAACAAGCAACAAGCAACAAGCAACAAGCAACAAGCAACAAGCAACAAACAACAAACAACAAACAACAAACAACAAACAACAAACAACAAGCAACAAGCAACAAGCAACAAGCAACTAGCAACAAGCAACTAGCAACAAGCAACAAGCAACAAGCAACAAGCAACAAGCAACAAGCAACGAAGAACAAACAACGAAGAACAAACAACAAACAACAAACAACAAACAACAAACAACAAACAACAAACAACAAACAACAAACAACAAACAACAAACAACAAACAACAAACAACAAACAACAAACAACAAACAACAAACAACAAACAACAAACAACAAACAACAAACAACAAACAACAAACAACAAACAACAAACAACAAGCAACAAGCAACAAGCAACAAGCAACTAGCAACAAGCAACTAGCAACAAGCAACAAGCAACAAGCAACAAGCAACAAGCAACAAGCAACGAAGAACAAACAACGAAGAACAAACAACAAACAACAAACAACAAACAACAAACAACAAACAACAAACAACAAACAACAAACAACAAACAACAAACAACAAACAACAAACAACAAACAACAAACAACAAACAACAAACAACAAACAACAAACAACAAACAACAAACAACAAACAACAAACAACAAACAACAAACAACAAACAACAAACAACAAACAACAAACAACAAACAACAAACAACAAACAACAAACAACAAACAACAAACAACAAACAACAAACAACAAACAACAAACAACAAACAACAAACAACAAACAACAAACAACAAACAACAAACAACAAACAACAAACAACAAACAACAAACAACAAACAACAAACAACAAACAACAAACAACAAACAACAAACAACAAACAACAAACAACAAACAACAAACAACAAACAACAAACAACAAACAACAAACAACAAACAACAAACAACAAACAACAAACAACAAACAACAAACAACAAACAACAAACAACAAACAACAAACAACAAACAACAAACAACAAACAACAAACAACAAACAACAAACAACAAACAACAAACAACAAACAACAAACAACAAACAACAAACAACAAACAACAAACAACAAACAACAAACAACAAACAACAAACAACAAACAACAAACAACAAACAACAAACAACAAACAACAAACAACAAACAACAAACAACAAACAACAAACAACAAACAACAAACAACAAACAACAAACAACAAACAACAAACAACAAACAACAAACAACAAACAACAAACAACAAACAACAAACAACAAACAACAAACAACAAACAACAAACAACAAACAACAAACAACAAACAACAAACAACAAACAACAAACAACAAACAACAAACAACAAACAACAAACAACGAAGAACAAACAACAAGCAACAAACAACGAAGAACAAACAACGAAGAACAAACAACGAAGAACGAAGAACAAACAACGAAGAACAAACAACAAACAACGAAGAACGAAGAACGAAGAACGAACAACGAACAACGAACAACGAACAACGAACAACGAACAACGAACAACGAACAACGAACAACGAACAACGAACAACGAACAACGAACAACGAACCACGAACAACGAACAACGAACAACGAACAACGAACAACGAACAACGAACAACAAACAACAAACAACAAACAACAAACAACAAACAACAAACAACAAACAACAAACAACAAACAACAAACAACAAACAACAAACAACAAACAACAAACAACAAACAACAAACAACAAACAACAAACAACAAACAACAAACAACAAACAACAAACAACAAACAACAAACAACAAACAACAAACAACAAACAACAAACAACAAACAACAAACAACAAACAACAAACAACAAACAACAAACAACAAACAACAAACAACAAACAACAAACAACAAACAACAAACAACAAACAACAAACAACAAACAACAAACAACAAACAACAAACAACAAACAACAAACAACAAACAACAAACAACAAACAACAAACAACAAACAACAAACAACAAACAACAAACAACAAACAACAAACAACGAAGAACAAACAACGAAGAACAAACAACAAACAACGAAGAACAAACAACAAACAACGAAGAACAAACAACAAACAACGAAGAACAAACAACAAACAACGAAGAACAAACAACAAACAACGAAGAACAAACAACAAACAACGAAGAACAAACAACAAACAACGAAGAACAAACAACAAACAACGAAGAACAAACAACAAACAACGAAGAACAAACAAGAAACAACGAAGAACAAACAACAAACAACGAAGAACAAACAACAAACAACAAACAACGAAGAACAAACAACAAACAACAAACAACGAAGAACAAACAACAAACAACGAAGAACATACAACAAACAACAAACAACAAACAACAAACAACGAAGAACAAACAACGAAGAACAAACAACAAACAACGAAGAACAAACAACAAACAACGAAGAACAAACAACAAACAACGAAGAACAAACAACAAACAACGAAGAACAAACAACAAACAACGAAGAACAAACAACAAACAACGAAGAACAAACAACAAACAACGAAGAACAAACAACAAACAACGAAGAACAAACAACAAACAACGAAGAACAAACAAGAAACAACGAAGAACAAACAACAAACAACGAAGAACAAACAACAAACAACGAAGAACAAACAACAAACAACGAAGAACAAACAACAAACAACGAAGAACAAACAACGAAGAACAAACAACAAACAACAAACAACGAAGAACAAACAAAAAACAACAAACAACGAAGAACAAACAACAAACAACGAAGAACAAACAACAAACAACGAAGAACAAACAACAAACAACAAACAACGAAGAACAAACAACAAACAACAAACAACGAAGAATAAACAACAAACAACAAACAACGAAGAACAAACGACAAACAACAAACAACGAAGAACAAACAACAAACAACAAACAACAAACAACAAAAAACGAAGAACAAACAACAAACAACGAAGAACAAACAACAAACAACAAACAACAAAGAACAAACAACAAACAACAAACAACAAACAACGAAGAACAAACAACAAACAACGAAGAACAAACAACAAACAACAAACAACAAAGAACAAACAACAAACAACAAACAACAAACAACAAACAACGAAGAACAAACAACAAACAACAAACAACGAAGAACAAACAACAAACAACAAACAACGAAGAACAAACAACAAACAACAAACAACGAAGAACAAACAACAAACAACAAACAACGAAGAACAAACAACAAACAACAAACAACGAAGAACAAACAACAAACAACGAAGAACAAACAACAAACAACGAAGAACAAACAACAAAAAACGAAGAACAAACAACAAAAAACGAAGAACAAACACCAAACAACGAAGAACAAACAACGAAGAACAAACAACGAAGAACAAACAACGAAGAACAAACAACGAAGAACAAACAACGAAGAACAAACAACGAAGAACAAACAACGAAGAACAAACAACAAGCAACAAACAACGAAGAACAAACAACGAAGAACAAACAACGAAGAACGAAGAACAAACAACGAAGAACAAACAACAAACAACGAAGAACGAAGAACGAAGAACGAACAACGAACAACGAACAACGAACAACGAACAACGAACAACGAACAACGAACAACGAACAACGAACAACGAACAACGAACAACGAACAACGAACAACGAACCACGAACAACGAACAACGAACAACGAACAACGAACAACGAACAACGAACAACGAACAACGAACAACGAACAACGAACATCGAACAACGAACAACGAACAACGAACAACGAACAACGAACAACGAACAACGAACAACGAACAACGAACAACGAACCACAAGCAACAAGCAACAAGCAACGAACAACGAACAACGAACAACAAGCAACAAGCAACAAGCAACAAGCAACAAGCAACAAGCAACAAGCAACAAGCAACAAGCAACAAGCAACAAGCAACAAGCAACAAGCAACAAGCAACAAACAACAAGCAACAAGCAACAAGCAACAAGCAACAAGCAACAAGCAACAAGCAACAAGCAACAAGCAACAAGCAACAAGCAACAAGCAACAAGCAACAAGCAACAAGCAACTAGCAACAAGCAACAAGCAACAAGCAACAAGCAACAAGCAACAAGCAACTAGCAACAAGCAACAAGCAACAAGCAACAAGCAACAAGCAACAAGCAACAAACAACAAACAACGAACAACGAACAACGAACAACGAACAACGAACAACGAACAACGAACAACGAACAACCAACAACGAACAACAAACAACGAACAACGAACAACAAACAACGAACAACGAACAACGAACAACAAACAACTAACAACGAACAACGAACAACGAACAACCAACAACAAACAACAAACAACAAACAACAAACAACAAACAACGAAGAACAAACAACGAAGAACAAACAACAAACAACAAACAACAAACAACAAACAACAAACAACAAACAACAAACAACAAACAACAAACAACAAACAACAAACAACAAACAACAAACAACAAACAACAAACAACAAACAACAAACAACAAACAACAAACAACAAACAACAAACAACAAACAACAAACAACAAACAACAAACAACAAACAACAAACAACAAACAACAAACAACAAACAACAAACAACAAACAACAAACAACAAACAACAAACAACAAACAACAAACAACAAACAACAAACAACAAACAACAAACAACAAACAACAAACAACAAACAACAAACAACAAACAACAAACAACAAACAACAAACAACAAACAACAAACAACAAACAACAAACAACAAACAACAAACAACAAACAACAAACAACAAACAACAAACAACAAACAACAAACAACAAACAACAAACAACAAACAACAAACAACAAACAACAAACAACAAACAACAAACAACAAACAACAAACAACAAACAACAAACAACAAACAACAAACAACAAACAACAAACAACAAACAACAAACAACAAACAACAAACAACAAACAACAAACAACAAACAACAAACAACAAACAACAAACAACAAACAACAAACAACAAACAACAAACAACAAACAACAAACAACAAACAACAAACAACAAACAACAAACAACAAACAACAAACAACAAACAACAAACAACAAACAACAAACAACAAACAACAAACAACAAACAACAAACAACAAACAACAAACAACAAACAACAAACAACAAACAACAAACAACAAACAACAAACAACAAACAACAAACAACAAACAACAAACAACAAACAACAAACAACAAACAACAAACAACAAACAACAAACAACAAACAACAAACAACAAACAACAAACAACAAACAACAAACAACAAACAACAAACAACAAACAACAAACAACAAACAACAAACAACAAACAACAAACAACAAACAACAAACAACAAACAACAAACAACAAACAACAAACAACAAACAACAAACAACAAACAACAAACAACAAACAACAAACAACAAACAACAAACAACAAACAACAAACAACAAACAACAAACAACAAACAACAAACAACAAACAACAAACAACAAACAACAAACAACAAACAACAAACAACAAACAACAAACAACAAACAACAAACAACAAACAACAAACAACAAACAACAAACAACAAACAACAAACAACAAACAACAAACAACAAACAACAAACAACAAACAACAAACAACAAACAACAAACAACAAACAACAAACAACAAACAACAAACAACAAACAACAAACAACAAACAACAAACAACAAACAACAAACAACAAACAACAAACAACAAACAACAAACAACAAACAACAAACAACGAAGAACAAACAACGAAGAACAAACAACAAACAACGAAGAACAAACAACAAACAACGAAGAACAAACAACAAACAACGAAGAACAAACAACAAACAACGAAGAACAAACAACAAACAACGAAGAACAAACAACAAACAACGAAGAACAAACAACAAACAACGAAGAACAAACAACAAACAACAAACAACGAAGAACAAACAACAAACAACAAACAACGAAGAACAAACAACAAACAACGAAGAACATACAACAAACAACAAACAACAAACAACAAACAACGAAGAACAAACAACGAAGAACAAACAACAAACAACGAAGAACAAACAACAAACAACGAAGAACAAACAACAAACAACGAAGAACAAACAACAAACAACGAAGAACAAACAACAAACAACGAAGAACAAACAACAAACAACGAAGAACAAACAACAAACAACGAAGAACAAACAACAAACAACGAAGAACAAACAACAAACAACGAAGAACAAACAAGAAACAACGAAGAACAAACAACAAACAACGAAGAACAAACAACAAACAACGAAGAACAAACAACAAACAACGAAGAACAAACAACAAACAACGAAGAACAAACAACAAACAACGAAGAACAAACAACAAACAACGAAGAACAAACAACAAACAACAAACAACGAAGAACAAACAAAAAACAACAAACAACGAAGAACAAACAACAAACAACGAAGAACAAACAACAAACAACGAAGAACAAACAACAAACAACAAACAACGAAGAACAAACAACAAACAACAAACAACGAAGAACAAACAACAAACAACAAACAACGAAGAACAAACAACAAACAACAAACAACGAAGAACAAACAACAAACAACAAACAACAAACAACAAAGAACGAAGAACGAACAACAAACAACGAAGAACAAACAACAAACAACAAACAACAAAGAACAAACAACAAACAACAAACAACAAACAACGAAGAACAAACAACAAACAACAAACAACGAAGAACAAACAACAAACAACAAACAACGAAGAACAAACAACAAACAACAAACAACGAAGAACAAACAACAAACAACAAACAACGAAGAACAAACAACAAACAACAAACAACGAAGAACAAACAACAAACAACGAAGAACAAACAACAAACAACGAAGAACAAACAACAAAAAACGAAGAACAAACAACAAAAAACGAAGAACAAACACCAAACAACGAAGAACAAACAACAAACAACGATGAACAAACAACAAACAACGAAGAACAAACAACAAACAACGAAGAACAAACAACAAACAACGAAGAACAAACAACAAACAACGAAGAACAAACAACAAACAACGAAGAACAAACAACAAACAACGAAGAACAAACAACAAACAACGAAGAACAAACAACAAACAACGAAGAACAAACAACAAACAACGAAGAACAAACAACAAACAACGAAGAACAAACAACGAAGAACAAACAACGAAGAACAAACAACAAACAACAAACAACAAACAACAAACAACAAACAACAAACAACAAACAACAAACAACAAACAACAAACAACAAACAACAAACAACAAACAACAAACAACAAACAACAAACAACAAACAACAAACAACAAACAACAAACAACAAACAACAAACAACAAACAACAAACAACAAACAACAAACAACAAACAACAAACAACAAACAACAAACAACAAACAACAAACAACAAACAACAAACAACAAACAACAAACAACGAAGAACAAACAACGAAGAACAAACAACAAACAACGAAGAACAAACAACAAACAACGAAGAACAAACAACAAACAACGAAGAACAAACAACAAACAACGAAGAACAAACAACAAACAACGAAGAACAAACAACAAACAACGAAGAACAAACAACAAACAACGAAGAACAAACAACAAACAACAAACAACGAAGAACAAACAACAAACAACAAACAACGAAGAACAAACAACAAACAACGAAGAACATACAACAAACAACAAACAACAAACAACAAACAACGAAGAACAAACAACGAAGAACAAACAACAAACAACGAAGAACAAACAACAAACAACGAAGAACAAACAACAAACAACGAAGAACAAACAACAAACAACGAAGAACAAACAACAAACAACGAAGAACAAACAACAAACAACGAAGAACAAACAACAAACAACGAAGAACAAACAACAAACAACGAAGAACAAACAACAAACAACGAAGAACAAACAAGAAACAACGAAGAACAAACAACAAACAACGAAGAACAAACAACAAACAACGAAGAACAAACAACAAACAACGAAGAACAAACAACAAACAACGAAGAACAAACAACAAACAACGAAGAACAAACAACAAACAACGAAGAACAAACAACAAACAACAAACAACGAAGAACAAACAAAAAACAACAAACAACGAAGAACAAACAACAAACAACGAAGAACAAACAACAAACAACGAAGAACAAACAACAAACAACAAACAACGAAGAACAAACAACAAACAACAAACAACGAAGAACAAACAACAAACAACAAACAACGAAGAACAAACAACAAACAACAAACAACGAAGAACAAACAACAAACAACAAACAACAAACAACAAAAAACGAAGAACAAACAACAAACAACGAAGAACAAACAACAAACAACAAACAACAAAGAACAAACAACAAACAACAAACAACAAACAACGAAGAACAAACAACAAACAACAAACAACGAAGAACAAACAACAAACAACAAACAACGAAGAACAAACAACAAACAACAAACAACGAAGAACAAACAACAAACAACAAACAACGAAGAACAAACAACAAACAACAAACAACGAAGAACAAACAACAAACAACGAAGAACAAACAACAAACAACGAAGAACAAACAACAAAAAACGAAGAACAAACAACAAAAAACGAAGAACAAACACCAAACAACGAAGAACAAACAACAAACAACGATGAACAAACAACAAACAACGAAGAACAAACAACAAACAACGAAGAACAAACAACAAACAACGAAGAACAAACAACAAACAACGAAGAACAAACAACAAACAACGAAGAACAAACAACAAACAACGAAGAACAAACAACAAACAACGAAGAACAAACAACAAACAACGAAGAACAAACAACAAACAACGAAGAACAAACAACAAACAACGAAGAACAAACAACGAAGAACAAACAACGAAGAACAAACAACGAAGAACAAACAACGAAGAACAAACAACGAAGAACAAACAACGAAGAACAAACAACGAAGAACAAACAACGAAGAACAAACAACGAAGAACAAACAACGAAGAACAAACAACGAAGAACAAACAACGAAGAACAAACAACGAAGAACAAACAACGAAGAACAAACAACGAAGAACAAACAACGAAGAACAAACAACGAAGAACAAACAACGAAGAACAAACAACGAAGAACAAACAACGAAGAACGAAGAACAAACAACAAACAACGAAGAACGAAGAACGAAGAACGAACAACGAACAACGAACAACGAACAACGAACAACGAACAACGAACAACGAACAACGAACAACGAACAACGAACAACGAACAACGAACCACGAACAACGAACAACGAACAACGAACAACGAACAACGAACAACGAACAACGAACAACGAACAACGAACAACGAACAACGAACAACGAACAACGAACCACAAGCAACAAGCAACAAGCAACGAACAACGAACAACGAACAACGAACAACGAACAACAAGCAACAAGCAACAAGCAACAAGCAACAAGCAACAAGCAACAAGCAACAAGCAACAAGCAACAAACAACAAGCAACAAGCAACAAGCAACAAGCAACAAGCAACAAGCAACAAGCAACAAGCAACAAGCAACAAGCAACAAGCAACAAGCAACAAGCAACAAGCAACAAGCAACAAGCAACAAGCAACAAGCAACAAGCAACAAGCAACAAGCAACAAGCAACAAGCAACAAGCAACTAGCAACAAGCAACAAGCAACAAGCAACAAGCAACAAGCAACAAGCAACAAACAACAAACAACGAACAACGAACAACGAACAACGAACAACGAACAACGAACAACGAACAACGAACAACGAACAACGAACAACCAACAACGAACAACAAACAACGAACAACGAACAACAAACAACGAACAACGAACAACGAACAACAAACAACTAACAACGAACAACGAACAACGAACAACCAACAACAAACAACAAACAACAAACAACGAAGAACAAACAACGAAGAACAAACAACGAAGAACAAACAACAAACAACAAACAACAAACAACAAACAACAAACAACAAACAACAAACAACAAACAACAAACAACAAACAACAAACAACAAACAACAAACAACAAACAACAAACAACAAACAACAAACAACAAACAACAAACAACAAACAACAAACAACAAACAACAAACAACAAACAACAAACAACAAACAACAAACAACAAACAACAAACAACAAACAACAAACAACAAACAACAAACAACAAACAACAAACAACAAACAACAAACAACAAACAACAAACAACAAACAACAAACAACAAACAACAAACAACAAACAACAAACAACAAACAACAAACAACAAACAACAAACAACAAACAACAAACAACAAACAACAAACAACAAACAACAAACAACAAACAACAAACAACAAACAACAAACAACAAACAACAAACAACAAACAACAAACAACAAACAACAAACAACAAACAACAAACAACAAACAACAAACAACAAACAACAAACAACAAACAACAAACAACAAACAACAAACAACAAACAACAAACAACAAACAACAAACAACAAACAACAAACAACAAACAACAAACAACAAACAACAAACAACAAACAACAAACAACAAACAACAAACAACAAACAACAAACAACAAACAACAAACAACAAACAACAAACAACAAACAACAAACAACAAACAACAAACAACAAACAACAAACAACAAACAACAAACAACAAACAACAAACAACAAACAACAAACAACAAACAACAAACAACAAACAACAAACAACAAACAACAAACAACAAACAACAAACAACAAACAACAAACAACAAACAACAAACAACAAACAACAAACAACAAACAACAAACAACAAACAACAAACAACAAACAACAAACAACAAACAACAAACAACAAACAACAAACAACAAACAACAAACAACAAACAACAAACAACAAACAACAAACAACAAACAACAAACAACAAACAACAAACAACAAACAACAAACAACAAACAACAAACAACAAACAACAAACAACAAACAACAAACAACAAACAACAAACAACAAACAACAAACAACAAACAACAAACAACAAACAACAAACAACAAACAACAAACAACAAACAACAAACAACAAACAACAAACAACAAACAACAAACAACAAACAACAAACAACAAACAACAAACAACAAACAACAAACAACAAACAACAAACAACAAACAACAAACAACAAACAACAAACAACAAACAACAAACAACAAACAACAAACAACAAACAACAAACAACAAACAACAAACAACAAACAACAAACAACAAACAACAAACAACAAACAACAAACAACAAACAACAAACAACAAACAACAAACAACAAACAACAAACAACAAACAACAAACAACAAACAACAAACAACAAACAACAAACAACAAACAACAAACAACAAACAACAAACAACAAACAACAAACAACAAACAACAAACAACAAACAACAAACAACAAACAACGAAGAACAAACAACAAACAACAAACAACGAAGAACAAACAACAAACAACAAACAACGAAGAACAAACAACAAACAACAAACAACGAAGAACAAACAACAAACAACAAACAACGAAGAACAAACAACAAACAACAAACAACGAAGAACAAACAACAAACAACGAAGAACAAACAACAAACAACGAAGAACAAACAACAAAAAACGAAGAACAAACAACAAAAAACGAAGAACAAACACCAAACAACGAAGAACAAACAACAAACAACGATGAACAAACAACAAACAACGAAGAACAAACAACAAACAACGAAGAACAAACAACAAACAACGAAGAACAAACAACAAACAACGAAGAACAAACAACAAACAACGAAGAACAAACAACAAACAACGAAGAACAAACAACAAACAACGAAGAACAAACAACAAACAACGAAGAACAAACAACGAAGAACAAACAACGAAGAACAAACAACGAAGAACAAACAACGAAGAACAAACAACGAAGAACAAACAACGAAGAACAAACAACGAAGAACAAACAACGAAGAACAAACAACGAAGAACAAACAACGAAGAACAAACAACGAAGAACAAACAACGAAGAACAAACAACGAAGAACAAACAACGAAGAACAAACAACGAAGAACAAACAACGAAGAACAAACAACGAAGAACAAACAACGAAGAACAAACAACGAAGAACGAAGAACAAACAACGAAGAACAAACAACAAACAACGAAGAACGAAGAACGAAGAACGAACAACGAACAACGAACAACGAACAACGAACAACGAACAACGAACAACGAACAACGAACAACGAACAACGAACAACGAACAACGAACAACGAACCACGAACAACGAACAACGAACAACGAACAACGAACAACGAACAACGAACAACGAACAACGAACAACGAACAACGAACAACGAACAACGAACCACAAGCAACAAGCAACAAGCAACGAACAACGAACAACGAACAACGAACAACAAGCAACAAGCAACAAGCAACAAGCAACAAGCAACAAGCAACAAGCAACAAGCAACAAGCAACAAGCAACAAGCAACAAACAACAAGCAACAAGCAACAAGCAACAAGCAACAAGCAACAAGCAACAAGCAACAAGCAACAAGCAACAAGCAACAAGCAACAAGCAACAAGCAACAAGCAACTAGCAACAAGCAACAAGCAACAAGCAACAAGCAACAAGCAACAAGCAACAAGCAACTAGCAACAAGCAACAAGCAACAAGCAACAAGCAACAAGCAACGAACAACGAACAACAAACAACGAACAACGAACAACGAACAACGAACAACGAACAACGAACAACGAACAACGAACAACCAACAACGAACAACAAACAACGAACAACGAACAACAAACAACAAACAACAAACAACAAACAACAAACAACAAACAACAAACAACAAACAACAAACAACAAACAACAAACAACAAACAACAAACAACAAACAACAAACAACAAACAACAAACAACAAACAACAAACAACAAACAACAAACAACAAACAACAAACAACAAACAACAAACAACAAACAACAAACAACAAACAACAAACAACAAACAACAAACAACAAACAACAAACAACAAACAACAAACAACAAACAACAAACAACAAACAACAAACAACAAACAACAAACAACAAACAACAAACAACAAACAACAAACAACAAACAACAAACAACAAACAACAAACAACAAACAACAAACAACAAACAACAAACAACAAACAACAAACAACAAACAACAAACAACAAACAACAAACAACAAACAACAAACAACAAACAACAAACAACAAACAACAAACAACAAACAACAAACAACAAACAACAAACAACAAACAACAAACAACAAACAACAAACAACAAACAACAAACAACAAACAACAAACAACAAACAACAAACAACAAACAACAAACAACAAACAACAAACAACAAACAACAAACAACAAACAACAAACAACAAACAACAAACAACAAACAACAAACAACAAACAACAAACAACAAACAACAAACAACAAACAACAAACAACAAACAACAAACAACAAACAACAAACAACAAACAACAAACAACAAACAACAAACAACAAACAACAAACAACAAACAACAAACAACAAACAACAAACAACAAACAACAAACAACAAACAACAAACAACAAACAACAAACAACAAACAACAAACAACAAGCAACAAGCAACAAACAACAAACAACAAACAACAAGCAACAAGCAACAAACAACAAACAACAAACAACAAACAACAAACAACAAACAACAAACAACAAACAACAAACAACAAACAACAAACAACAAGCAACAAACAACAAACAACAAACAACAAACAACAAACAACAAACAACAAACAACAAACAACAAACAACAAACAACAAACAACAAACAACAAACAACAAACAACAAACAACAAACAACAAACAACAAACAACAAACAACAAACAACAAACAACAAACAACAAACAACAAACAACAAACAACAAACAACAAACAACAAACAACAAACAACAAACAACAAACAACAAACAACAAACAACAAACAACAAACAACAAACAACAAACAACAAACAACAAACAACAAACAACAAACAACAAACAACAAACAACAAACAACAAACAACAAACAACAAACAACAAACAACAAACAACAAACAACAAACAACAAACAACAAACAACAAACAACAAACAACAAACAACAAACAACAAACAACAAACAACAAACAACAAACAACAAACAACAAACAACAAACAACAAACAACAAACAACAAACAACAAACAACAAACAACAAACAACAAACAACAAACAACAAACAACAAACAACAAACAACAAACAACAAACAACAAACAACAAACAACAAACAACAAACAACAAACAACAAACAACAAACAACAAACAACAAACAACAAACAACAAACAACAAACAACAAACAACAAACAACAAACAACAAACAACAAACAACAAACAACAAACAACAAACAACAAACAACAAACAACAAACAACAAACAACAAACAACAAACAACAAACAACAAACAACAAACAACAAACAACAAACAACAAACAACAAACAACAAACAACAAACAACAAACAACAAACAACAAACAACAAACAACAAACAACAAACAACAAACAACAAACAACAAACAACAAACAACAAACAACAAACAACAAACAACAAACAACAAACAACAAACAACAAACAACAAACAACAAACAACAAACAACAAACAACAAACAACAAACAACAAACAACAAACAACAAACAACAAACAACAAACAACAAACAACAAACAACAAACAACAAACAACAAACAACAAACAACAAACAACAAACAACAAACAACAAACAACAAACAACAAACAACAAACAACAAACAACAAACAACAAACAACAAACAACAAACAACAAACAACAAACAACAAACAACAAACAACAAACAACAAACAACAAACAACAAACAACAAACAACAAACAACAAACAACAAACAACAAACAACAAACAACAAACAACAAACAACAAACAACAAACAACAAACAACAAACAACAAACAACAAACAACAAACAACAAACAACAAACAACAAACAACAAACAACAAACAACAAACAACAAACAACAAACAACAAACAACAAACAACAAACAACAAACAACAAACAACAAACAACAAGCAACAAGCAACAAACAACAAACAACAAACAACAAACAACAAACAACAAACAACAAACAACAAACAACAAACAACAAACAACAAACAACAAGCAACAAACAACAAACAACAAACAACAAACAACAAACAACAAACAACAAACAACAAACAACAAACAACAAACAACAAACAACA
Organism: Megalopta genalis; assembly: GCF_051020955.1. Classification (NCBI taxonomy): domain Eukaryota; kingdom Metazoa; phylum Arthropoda; class Insecta; order Hymenoptera; family Halictidae; genus Megalopta; species Megalopta genalis. Next base: position 3,441,453 of record NW_027476093.1, read on the forward strand.
AACAACAAACAACAAACAACAAACAACAAACAACAAACAACAAACAACAAACAACAAACAACGAAGAACAAACAACGAAGAACAAACAACAAACAACGAAGAACAAACAACAAACAACAAACAACAAACAACAAACAACAAACAACAAACAACAAACAACAAACAACAAACAACAAACAACAAACAACAAACAACAAACAACAAACAACAAACAACAAACAACAAACAACAAACAACAAACAACAAACAACAAACAACAAACAACAAACAACAAACAACAAACAACAAACAACAAACAACAAACAACAAACAACAAACAACAAACAACAAACAACAAGCAACAAACAACAAACAACAAACAACAAACAACAAACAACAAACAACAAACAACAAACAACAAACAACAAACAACAAACAACAAACAACAAACAACAAACAACAAACAACAAACAACGAAGAACAAACAACGAAGAACAAACAACAAACAACGAAGAACAAACAACAAACAACGAAGAACAAACAACAAACAACGAAGAACAAACAACAAACAACGAAGAACAAACAACAAACGACGAAGAACAAACAACAAACAACGAAGAACAAACAAGAAACAACGAAGAACAAACAACAAACAACGAAGAACAAACAACAAACAACAAACAACGAAGAACAAACAACAAACAACAAACAACGAAGAACAAACAACAAACAACGAAGAACAAACAACAAACAACGAAGAACAAACAACAAACAACGAAGAACAAACAACAAACAACGAAGAACAAACAACAAACAACAAACAACGAAGAACAAACAAAAAACAACAAACAACGAAGAACAAACAACAAACAACGAAGAACAAACAACAAACAACGAAGAACAAACAACAAACAACAAACAACGAAGAACAAACAACAAACAACAAACAACGAAGAACAAACAACAAACAACAAACAACGAAGAACAAACAACAAACAACAAACAACGAAGAACAAACAACAAACAACGAAGAACAAACAACAAACAACGAAGAACAAACAACAAAAAACGAAGAACAAACAACAAAAAACGAAGAACAAACACCAAACAACGAAGAACAAACAACGAAGAACAAACAACGAAGAACAAACAACGAAGAACAAACAACGAAGAACAAACAACGAAGAACAAACAACGAAGAACAAACAACGAAGAACAAACAACAAGCAACAAACAACGAAGAACAAACAACGAAGAACAAACAACGAAGAACGAAGAACAAACAACGAAGAACAAACAACAAACAACGAAGAACGAAGAACGAAGAACGAACAACGAACAACGAACAACGAACAACGAACAACGAACAACGAACAACGAACAACGAACAACGAACAACGAACAACGAACAACGAACAACGAACCACGAACAACGAACAACGAACAACGAACAACGAACAACGAACAACGAACAACGAACAACGAACAACGAACAACGAACATCGAACAACGAACAACGAACAACGAACAACGAACAACGAACAACGAACAACGAACAACGAACAACGAACAACGAACAACGAACCACAAGCAACAAGCAACAAGCAACGAACAACGAACAACGAACAACAAGCAACAAGCAACAAGCAACAAGCAACAAGCAACAAGCAACAAGCAACAAGCAACAAGCAACAAGCAACAAGCAACAAGCAACAAACAACAAGCAACAAGCAACAAGCAACAAGCAACAAGCAACAAGCAACAAGCAACAAGCAACAAGCAACAAGCAACAAGCAACAAGCAACAAGCAACAAGCAACAAGCAACAAGCAACAAGCAACTAGCAACAAGCAACAAGCAACAAGCAACAAGCAACAAGCAACAAGCAACAAACAACAAACAACGAACAACGAACAACGAACAACGAACAACGAACAACGAACAACGAACAACCAACAACGAACAACAAACAACGAACAACGAACAACAAACAACGAACAACGAACAACGAACAACAAACAACTAACAACGAACAACGAACAACGAACAACCAACAACAAACAACAAACAACAAACAACAAACAACAAACAACGAAGAACAAACAACGAAGAACAAACAACAAACAACAAACAACAAACAACAAACAACAAACAACAAACAACAAACAACAAACAACAAACAACAAACAACAAACAACAAACAACAAACAACAAACAACAAACAACAAACAACAAACAACAAACAACAAACAACAAACAACAAACAACAAACAACAAACAACAAACAACAAACAAACAACAACAAACAACAAACAACAAACAACAAACAACAAACAACAAACAACAAACAACAAACAACAAACAACAAACAACAAACAACAAACAACAAACAACAAACAACAAACAACAAACAACAAACAACAAACAACAAACAACAAACAACAAACAACAAACAACAAACAACAAACAACAAACAACAAACAACAAACAACAAACAACAAACAACAAACAACAAACAACAAACAACAAACAACAAACAACAAACAACAAACAACAAACAACAAACAACAAACAACAAACAACAAACAACAAACAACAAACAACAAACAACAAACAACAAACAACAAACAACAAACAACAAACAACAAACAACAAACAACAAACAACAAACAACAAACAACAAACAACAAACAACAAACAACAAACAACAAACAACAAACAACAAACAACAAACAACAAACAACAAACAACAAACAACAAACAACAAACAACAAACAACAAACAACAAACAACAAACAACAAACAACAAACAACAAACAACAAACAACAAACAACAAACAACAAACAACAAACAACAAACAACAAACAACAAACAACAAACAACAAACAACAAACAACAAACAACAAACAACAAACAACGAAGAACAAACAACGAAGAACAAACAACAAACAACGAAGAACAAACAACAAACAACGAAGAACAAACAACAAACAACGAAGAACAAACAACAAACAACGAAGAACAAACAACAAACAACGAAGAACAAACAACAAACAACGAAGAACAAACAACAAACAACGAAGAACAAACAACAAACAACGAAGAACAAACAAGAAACAACGAAGAACAAACAACAAACAACGAAGAACAAACAACAAACAACAAACAACGAAGAACAAACAACAAACAACAAACAACGAAGAACAAACAACAAACAACGAAGAACAAACAACGAAGAACAAACAACAAACAACAAACAACAAACAACAAACAACAAACAACGAAGAACAAACAACGAAGAACAAACAACAAACAACAAACAACAAACAACAAACAACAAACAACAAACAACAAACAACAAACAACAAACAACAAACAACAAACAACAAACAACAAACAACAAACAACAAACAACAAACAACAAACAACAAACAACAAACAACAAACAACAAACAACAAACAACAAACAACAAACAACAAACAACAAACAACAAACAACAAACAACAAACAACAAACAACAAACAACAAACAACAAACAACAAACAACAAACAACAAACAACAAACAACAAACAACAAACAACAAACAACAAACAACAAACAACAAACAACAAACAACAAACAACAAACAACAAACAACAAACAACAAACAACAAACAACAAACAACAAACAACAAACAACAAACAACAAACAACAAACAACAAACAACAAACAACAAACAACAAACAACAAACAACAAACAACAAACAACAAACAACAAACAACAAACAACAAACAACAAACAACAAACAACAAACAACAAACAACAAACAACAAACAACAAACAACAAACAACAAACAACAAACAACAAACAACAAACAACAAACAACAAACAACAAACAACAAACAACAAACAACAAACAACAAACAACAAACAACAAACAACAAACAACAAACAACAAACAACAAACAACAAACAACAAACAACAAACAACAAACAACAAACAACAAACAACAAACAACAAACAACAAACAACAAACAACAAACAACAAACAACGAAGAACAAACAACGAAGAACAAACAACAAACAACGAAGAACAAACAACAAACAACGAAGAACAAACAACAAACAACGAAGAACAAACAACAAACAACGAAGAACAAACAACAAACAACGAAGAACAAACAACAAACAACGAAGAACAAACAACAAACAACGAAGAACAAACAACAAACAACGAAGAACAAACAAGAAACAACGAAGAACAAACAACAAACAACGAAGAACAAACAACAAACAACAAACAACGAAGAACAAACAACAAACAACAAACAACGAAGAACAAACAACAAACAACGAAGAACATACAACAAACAACAAACAACAAACAACAAACAACGAAGAACAAACAACGAAGAACAAACAACAAACAACGAAGAACAAACAACAAACAACGAAGAACAAACAACAAACAACGAAGAACAAACAACAAACAACGAAGAACAAACAACAAACAACGAAGAACAAACAACAAACAACGAAGAACAAACAACAAACAACGAAGAACAAACAACAAACAACGAAGAACAAACAACAAACAACGAAGAACAAACAAGAAACAACGAAGAACAAACAACAAACAACGAAGAACAAACAACAAACAACGAAGAACAAACAACAAACAACGAAGAACAAACAACAAACAACGAAGAACAAACAACAAACAACGAAGAACAAACAACAAACAACGAAGAACAAACAACAAACAACAAACAACGAAGAACAAACAAAAAACAACAAACAACGAAGAACAAACAACAAACAACGAAGAACAAACAACAAACAACGAAGAACAAACAACAAACAACAAACAACGAAGAACAAACAACAAACAACAAACAACGAAGAACAAACAACAAACAACAAACAACGAAGAACAAACAACAAACAACAAACAACGAAGAACAAACAACAAACAACAAACAACGAAGAACAAACAACAAACAACAAACAACAAACAACAAAAAACGAAGAACAAACAACAAACAACGAAGAACAAACAACAAACAACAAACAACAAAGAACAAACAACAAACAACAAACAACAAACAACGAAGAACAAACAACAAACAACAAACAACGAAGAACAAACAACAAACAACAAACAACGAAGAACAAACAACAAACAACAAACAACGAAGAACAAACAACAAACAACAAACAACGAAGAACAAACAACAAACAACAAACAACGAAGAACAAACAACAAACAACGAAGAACAAACAACAAACAACGAAGAACAAACAACAAAAAACGAAGAACAAACAACAAAAAACGAAGAACAAACACCAAACAACGAAGAACAAACAACAAACAACGATGAGCAAACAACAAACAACGAAGAACAAACAACAAACAACGAAGAACAAACAACAAACAACGAAGAACAAACAACAAACAACGAAGAACAAACAACAAACAACGAAGAACAAACAACAAACAACGAAGAACAAACAACAAACAACGAAGAACAAACAACAAACAACGAAGAACAAACAACGAAGAACAAACAACGAAGAACAAACAACGAAGAACAAACAACGAAGAACAAACAACGAAGAACAAACAACGAAGAACAAACAACGAAGAACAAACAACGAAGAACAAACAACGAAGAACAAACAACGAAGAACAAACAACGAAGAACAAACAACGAAGAACAAACAACGAAGAACAAACAACGAAGAACAAACAACGAAGAACAAACAACGAAGAACAAACAACGAAGAACAAACAACGAAGAACAAACAACGAAGAACAAACAACGAAGAACGAAGAACAAACAACGAAGAACAAACAACAAACAACGAAGAACGAAGAACGAAGAACGAAGAACGAACAACGAACAACGAACAACGAACAACGAACAACGAACAACGAACAACGAACAACGAACAACGAACAACGAACAACGAACAACGAACAACGAACAACGAACAACGAACAACGAACAACGAACAACGAACAACGAACAACGAACCACAAGCAACAAGCAACAAGCAACGAACAACGAACAACGAACAACGAACAACGAACAACAAGCAACAAGCAACAAGCAACAAGCAACAAGCAACAAGCAACAAGCAACAAGCAACAAGCAACAAGCAACAACCAACAAGCAACAAGCAACAAGCAACAAGCAACAAGCAACAAGCAACAAGCAACAAGCAACAAGCAACAAGCAACAAGCAACAAGCAACAAGCAACAAGCAACAAGCAACAAGCAACAAGCAACAAGCAACTAGCAACAAGCAACAAGCAACAAGCAACAAGCAACAAGCAACAAGCAACAAGCAACTAGCAACAAGCAACAAGCAACAAGCAACAAGCAACAAGCAACAAGCAACAAACAACAAACAACGAACAACGAACAACGAACAACGAACAACGAACAACGAACAACGAACAACGAACAACCAACAACGAACAACAAACAACGAACAACGAACAACAAACAACGAACAACGAACAACGAACAACAAACAACTAACAACGAACAACGAACAACGAACAACCAACAACAAACAACAAACAACAAACAACGAAGAACAAACAACGAAGAACAAACAACAAACAACAAACAACAAACAACAAACAACAAACAACAAACAACAAACAACAAACAACAAACAACAAACAACAAACAACAAACAACAAACAACAAACAACAAACAACAAACAACAAACAACAAACAACAAACAACAAACAACAAACAACAAACAACAAACAACAAACAACAAACAACAAACAACAAACAACAAACAACAAACAACAAACAACAAACAACAAACAACAAACAACAAACAACAAACAACAAACAACAAACAACAAACAACAAACAACAAACAACAAACAACAAACAACAAACAACAAACAACAAACAACAAACAACAAACAACAAACAACAAACAACAAACAACAAACAACAAACAACAAACAACAAACAACAAACAACAAACAACAAACAACAAACAACAAACAACAAACAACAAACAACAAACAACAAACAACAAACAACAAACAACAAACAACAAACAACAAACAACAAACAACAAACAACAAACAACAAACAACAAACAACAAACAACAAACAACAAACAACAAACAACAAACAACAAACAACAAACAACAAACAACAAACAACAAACAACAAACAACAAACAACAAACAACAAACAACAAACAACAAACAACAAACAACAAACAACAAACAACAAACAACAAACAACAAACAACAAACAACAAACAACAAACAACAAACAACAAACAACAAACAACAAACAACAAACAACAAACAACAAACAACAAACAACAAACAACAAACAACAAACAACAAACAACAAACAACAAACAACAAACAACAAACAACAAACAACAAACAACAAACAACAAACAACAAACAACGAAGAACAAACAACGAAGAACAAACAACAAACAACGAAGAACAAACAACAAACAACGAAGAACAAACAACAAACAACGAAGAACAAACAACAAACAACGAAGAACAAACAACAAACAACGAAGAACAAACAACAAACAACGAAGAACAAACAACAAACAACGAAGAACAAACAACAAACAACAAACAACGAAGAACAAACAACAAACAACAAACAACGAAGAACAAACAACAAACAACGAAGAACATACAACAAACAACAAACAACAAACAACAAACAACGAAGAACAAACAACGAAGAACAAACAACAAACAACGAAGAACAAACAACAAACAACGAAGAACAAACAACAAACAACGAAGAACAAACAACAAACAACGAAGAACAAACAACAAACAACGAAGAACAAACAACAAACAACGAAGAACAAACAACAAACAACGAAGAACAAACAACAAACAACGAAGAACAAACAACAAACAACGAAGAACAAACAAGAAACAACGAAGAACAAACAACAAACAACGAAGAACAAACAACAAACAACGAAGAACAAACAACAAACAACGAAGAACAAACAACAAACAACGAAGAACAAACAACAAACAACGAAGAACAAACAACAAACAACGAAGAACAAACAACAAACAACAAACAACGAAGAACAAACAAAAAACAACAAACAACGAAGAACAAACAACAAACAACGAAGAACAAACAACAAACAACGAAGAACAAACAACAAACAACAAACAACGAAGAACAAACAACAAACAACAAACAACGAAGAACAAACAACAAACAACAAACAACGAAGAACAAACAACAAACAACAAACAACGAAGAACAAACAACAAACAACAAACAACAAACAACAAAGAACGAAGAACGAACAACAAACAACGAAGAACAAACAACAAACAACAAACAACAAAGAACAAACAACAAACAACAAACAACAAACAACGAAGAACAAACAACAAACAACAAACAACGAAGAACAAACAACAAACAACAAACAACGAAGAACAAACAACAAACAACAAACAACGAAGAACAAACAACAAACAACAAACAACGAAGAACAAACAACAAACAACAAACAACGAAGAACAAACAACAAACAACGAAGAACAAACAACAAACAACGAAGAACAAACAACAAAAAACGAAGAACAAACAACAAAAAACGAAGAACAAACACCAAACAACGAAGAACAAACAACAAACAACGATGAACAAACAACAAACAACGAAGAACAAACAACAAACAACGAAGAACAAACAACAAACAACGAAGAACAAACAACAAACAACGAAGAACAAACAACAAACAACGAAGAACAAACAACAAACAACGAAGAACAAACAACAAACAACGAAGAACAAACAACAAACAACGAAGAACAAACAACAAACAACGAAGAACAAACAACAAACAACGAAGAACAAACAACGAAGAACAAACAACAAACAACAAACAACAAACAACAAACAACAAACAACAAACAACAAACAACAAACAACAAACAACAAACAACAAACAACAAACAACAAACAACAAACAACAAACAACAAACAACAAACAACAAACAACAAACAACAAACAACAAACAACAAACAACAAACAACAAACAACAAACAACAAACAACAAACAACAAACAACAAACAACAAACAACAAACAACAAACAACAAACAACAAACAACGAAGAACAAACAACGAAGAACAAACAACAAACAACGAAGAACAAACAACAAACAACGAAGAACAAACAACAAACAACGAAGAACAAACAACAAACAACGAAGAACAAACAACAAACAACGAAGAACAAACAACAAACAACGAAGAACAAACAACAAACAACGAAGAACAAACAACAAACAACAAACAACGAAGAACAAACAACAAACAACAAACAACGAAGAACAAACAACAAACAACGAAGAACATACAACAAACAACAAACAACAAACAACAAACAACGAAGAACAAACAACGAAGAACAAACAACAAACAACGAAGAACAAACAACAAACAACGAAGAACAAACAACAAACAACGAAGAACAAACAACAAACAACGAAGAACAAACAACAAACAACGAAGAACAAACAACAAACAACGAAGAACAAACAACAAACAACGAAGAACAAACAACAAACAACGAAGAACAAACAACAAACAACGAAGAACAAACAAGAAACAACGAAGAACAAACAACAAACAACGAAGAACAAACAACAAACAACGAAGAACAAACAACAAACAACGAAGAACAAACAACAAACAACGAAGAACAAACAACAAACAACGAAGAACAAACAACAAACAACGAAGAACAAACAACAAACAACAAACAACGAAGAACAAACAAAAAACAACAAACAACGAAGAACAAACAACAAACAACGAAGAACAAACAACAAACAACGAAGAACAAACAACAAACAACAAACAACGAAGAACAAACAACAAACAACAAACAACGAAGAACAAACAACAAACAACAAACAACGAAGAACAAACAACAAACAACAAACAACGAAGAACAAACAACAAACAACAAACAACAAACAACAAAAAACGAAGAACAAACAACAAACAACGAAGAACAAACAACAAACAACAAACAACAAAGAACAAACAACAAACAACAAACAACAAACAACGAAGAACAAACAACAAACAACAAACAACGAAGAACAAACAACAAACAACAAACAACGAAGAACAAACAACAAACAACAAACAACGAAGAACAAACAACAAACAACAAACAACGAAGAACAAACAACAAACAACAAACAACGAAGAACAAACAACAAACAACGAAGAACAAACAACAAACAACGAAGAACAAACAACAAAAAACGAAGAACAAACAACAAAAAACGAAGAACAAACACCAAACAACGAAGAACAAACAACAAACAACGATGAACAAACAACAAACAACGAAGAACAAACAACAAACAACGAAGAACAAACAACAAACAACGAAGAACAAACAACAAACAACGAAGAACAAACAACAAACAACGAAGAACAAACAACAAACAACGAAGAACAAACAACAAACAACGAAGAACAAACAACAAACAACGAAGAACAAACAACAAACAACGAAGAACAAACAACAAACAACGAAGAACAAACAACGAAGAACAAACAACGAAGAACAAACAACGAAGAACAAACAACGAAGAACAAACAACGAAGAACAAACAACGAAGAACAAACAACGAAGAACAAACAACGAAGAACAAACAACGAAGAACAAACAACGAAGAACAAACAACGAAGAACAAACAACGAAGAACAAACAACGAAGAACAAACAACGAAGAACAAACAACGAAGAACAAACAACGAAGAACAAACAACGAAGAACAAACAACGAAGAACAAACAACGAAGAACAAACAACGAAGAACAAACAACGAAGAACGAAGAACAAACAACAAACAACGAAGAACGAAGAACGAAGAACGAACAACGAACAACGAACAACGAACAACGAACAACGAACAACGAACAACGAACAACGAACAACGAACAACGAACAACGAACAACGAACCACGAACAACGAACAACGAACAACGAACAACGAACAACGAACAACGAACAACGAACAACGAACAACGAACAACGAACAACGAACAACGAACAACGAACCACAAGCAACAAGCAACAAGCAACGAACAACGAACAACGAACAACGAACAACGAACAACAAGCAACAAGCAACAAGCAACAAGCAACAAGCAACAAGCAACAAGCAACAAGCAACAAGCAACAAACAACAAGCAACAAGCAACAAGCAACAAGCAACAAGCAACAAGCAACAAGCAACAAGCAACAAGCAACAAGCAACAAGCAACAAGCAACAAGCAACAAGCAACAAGCAACAAGCAACAAGCAACAAGCAACAAGCAACAAGCAACAAGCAACAAGCAACAAGCAACAAGCAACAAGCAACTAGCAACAAGCAACAAGCAACAAGCAACAAGCAACAAGCAACAAGCAACAAACAACAAACAACGAACAACGAACAACGAACAACGAACAACGAACAACGAACAACGAACAACGAACAACGAACAACGAACAACCAACAACGAACAACAAACAACGAACAACGAACAACAAACAACGAACAACGAACAACGAACAACAAACAACTAACAACGAACAACGAACAACGAACAACCAACAACAAACAACAAACAACAAACAACGAAGAACAAACAACGAAGAACAAACAACGAAGAACAAACAACAAACAACAAACAACAAACAACAAACAACAAACAACAAACAACAAACAACAAACAACAAACAACAAACAACAAACAACAAACAACAAACAACAAACAACAAACAACAAACAACAAACAACAAACAACAAACAACAAACAACAAACAACAAACAACAAACAACAAACAACAAACAACAAACAACAAACAACAAACAACAAACAACAAACAACAAACAACAAACAACAAACAACAAACAACAAACAACAAACAACAAACAACAAACAACAAACAACAAACAACAAACAACAAACAACAAACAACAAACAACAAACAACAAACAACAAACAACAAACAACAAACAACAAACAACAAACAACAAACAACAAACAACAAACAACAAACAACAAACAACAAACAACAAACAACAAACAACAAACAACAAACAACAAACAACAAACAACAAACAACAAACAACAAACAACAAACAACAAACAACAAACAACAAACAACAAACAACAAACAACAAACAACAAACAACAAACAACAAACAACAAACAACAAACAACAAACAACAAACAACAAACAACAAACAACAAACAACAAACAACAAACAACAAACAACAAACAACAAACAACAAACAACAAACAACAAACAACAAACAACAAACAACAAACAACAAACAACAAACAACAAACAACAAACAACAAACAACAAACAACAAACAACAAACAACAAACAACAAACAACAAACAACAAACAACAAACAACAAACAACAAACAACAAACAACAAACAACAAACAACAAACAACAAACAACAAACAACAAACAACAAACAACAAACAACAAACAACAAACAACAAACAACAAACAACAAACAACAAACAACAAACAACAAACAACAAACAACAAACAACAAACAACAAACAACAAACAACAAACAACAAACAACAAACAACAAACAACAAACAACAAACAACAAACAACAAACAACAAACAACAAACAACAAACAACAAACAACAAACAACAAACAACAAACAACAAACAACAAACAACAAACAACAAACAACAAACAACAAACAACAAACAACAAACAACAAACAACAAACAACAAACAACAAACAACAAACAACAAACAACAAACAACAAACAACAAACAACAAACAACAAACAACAAACAACAAACAACAAACAACAAACAACAAACAACAAACAACAAACAACAAACAACAAACAACAAACAACAAACAAGAAACAACAAACAACAAACAACAAACAACAAACAACAAACAACAAACAACAAACAACAAACAACAAACAACAAACAACAAACAACAAACAACAAACAACAAACAACAAACAACAAACAACAAACAACAAACAACAAACAACAAACAACAAACAACAAACAACAAACAACAAACAACAAACAACAAACAACAAACAACAAACAACAAACAACAAACAACAAACAACAAACAACGAAGAACAAACAACAAACAACAAACAACGAAGAACAAACAACAAACAACAAACAACGAAGAACAAACAACAAACAACAAACAACGAAGAACAAACAACAAACAACAAACAACGAAGAACAAACAACAAACAACAAACAACGAAGAACAAACAACAAACAACGAAGAACAAACAACAAACAACGAAGAACAAACAACAAAAAACGAAGAACAAACAACAAAAAACGAAGAACAAACACCAAACAACGAAGAACAAACAACAAACAACGATGAACAAACAACAAACAACGAAGAACAAACAACAAACAACGAAGAACAAACAACAAACAACGAAGAACAAACAACAAACAACGAAGAACAAACAACAAACAACGAAGAACAAACAACAAACAACGAAGAACAAACAACAAACAACGAAGAACAAACAACAAACAACGAAGAACAAACAACGAAGAACAAACAACGAAGAACAAACAACGAAGAACAAACAACGAAGAACAAACAACGAAGAACAAACAACGAAGAACAAACAACGAAGAACAAACAACGAAGAACAAACAACGAAGAACAAACAACGAAGAACAAACAACGAAGAACAAACAACGAAGAACAAACAACGAAGAACAAACAACGAAGAACAAACAACGAAGAACAAACAACGAAGAACAAACAACGAAGAACAAACAACGAAGAACAAACAACGAAGAACAAACAACGAAGAACGAAGAACAAACAACGAAGAACAAACAACAAACAACGAAGAACGAAGAACGAAGAACGAACAACGAACAACGAACAACGAACAACGAACAACGAACAACGAACAACGAACAACGAACAACGAACAACGAACAACGAACAACGAACAACGAACCACGAACAACGAACAACGAACAACGAACAACGAACAACGAACAACGAACAACGAACAACGAACAACGAACAACGAACAACGAACAACGAACAACGAACCACAAGCAACAAGCAACAAGCAACGAACAACGAACAACGAACAACGAACAACAAGCAACAAGCAACAAGCAACAAGCAACAAGCAACAAGCAACAAGCAACAAGCAACAAGCAACAAGCAACAAGCAACAAACAACAAGCAACAAGCAACAAGCAACAAGCAACAAGCAACAAGCAACAAGCAACAAGCAACAAGCAACAAGCAACAAGCAACAAGCAACAAGCAACAAGCAACTAGCAACAAGCAACAAGCAACAAGCAACAAGCAACAAGCAACAAGCAACAAGCAACTAGCAACAAGCAACAAGCAACAAGCAACAAGCAACAAGCAACGAACAACGAACAACAAACAACGAACAACGAACAACGAACAACGAACAACGAACAACGAACAACGAACAACGAACAACGAACAACCAACAACGAACAACAAACAACGAACAACGAACAACAAACAACGAACAACGAACAACGAACAACAAACAACTAACAACGAACAACGAACAACGAACAACGAAGAACAAACAACAAACAACAAACAACGAAGAACAAACAACAAACAACAAACAACAAACAACAAACAACAAACAACAAACAACAAACAACAAACAACAAACAACAAACAACAAACAACAAACAACAAACAACAACAACAAACAACAAACAACAAACAACAAACAACAAACAACAAACAACAACAACAAACAACAAACAACAACACAAACAACAAACAACAAACAACAAACAACAAACAACAAACAACAAACAACAAACAACAAACAACAAACAACAAACAACAAACAACAAACAACAAACAACAAACAACAACAACAACAACAAACAACAAACAACAAACAACAAACAACAAACAACAAACAACAAACAACAAACAACAAACAACAAACAACAAACAACAAACAACACAACAACAAACAACAAACAACAAACAACAAACAACAAACAACAAACAACAAACAACAAACAACAAACAACAAACAACAAACAACAAACAACAAACAACAACAACAAACAACAAACAACAAACAACAAACAACAAACAACAACAACAAACAACAAACAACAAACAACAAACAACAAACAACAAACAACAAACAACAAACAACAACAACAACAAACAACAAACAACAAACAACAAAACAACAAACAACAAACAACAAACAACAAACAACAACAACAAACAACAAACAACAAACAACAAACAACAACAACAAACAACAAACAACAAACAACAAACAACAAACAACAAACAACAAACAACAAACAACAAACAACAAACAACAAACAACAAACAACAAACAACAAACAACAAACAACAAATCAACAAACAACAAACAACAAACAACAAACAACAAACAACAAACAACAAACAACAAACAACAAACAACAAACAACAAACAACAAACAACAAACAACAAACAACAAACAACAAACAACAAACAACAAACAACAAACAACAAACAACAAACAACAAACAACAAACAACAAACAACAAACAACAAACAACAAACAACAAACAACAAACAACAAACAACAAACAACAAACAACAAACAACAAACAACAAACAACAAACAACAAACAACAAACAACAAACAACAAACAACAAACAACAAACAACAAACAACAAACAACAAACAACAAACAACAAACAACAAACAACAAACAACAAACAACAAACAACAAACAACAAACAACAAACAACAAACAACAAACAACAAACAACAAACAACAAACAACAAACAACAAACAACAAACAACAAACAACAAACAACAAACAACAAACAACAAACAACAAACAACAAACAACAAACAACAAACAACAAACAACAAACAACAAACAACAAACAACAAACAACAAACAACAAACAACAAACAACAAACAACAAACAACAAACAACAAACAACAAACAACAAACAACAAACAACAAACAACAAACAACAAACAACAAACAACAAACAACAAACAACAAACAACAAACAACAAACAACAAACAACAAACAACAAACAACAAACAACAAACAACAAACAACAAACAACAAACAACAAACAACAAACAACAAACAACAAACAACAAACAACAAACAACAAACAACAAACAACAAACAACAAACAACAAACAACAAACAACAAACAACAAACAACAAACAACAAACAACAAACAACAAACAACAAACAACAAACAACAAACAACAAACAACAAACAACAAACAACAAACAACAAACAACAAACAACAAACAACAAACAACAAACAACAAACAACAAACAACAAACAACAAACAACAAACAACAAACAACAAACAACAAACAACAAACAACAAACAACAAACAACAAACAACAAACAACAAACAACAAACAACAAACAACAAACAACAAACAACAAACAACAAACAACAAACAACAAACAACAAACAACAAACAACAAACAACAAACAACAAACAACAAACAACAAACAACAAACAACAAACAACAAACAACAAACAACAAACAACAAACAACAAACAACAAACAACAAACAACAAACAACAAACAACAAACAACAAACAACAAACAACAAACAACAAACAACAAACAACAAACAACAAACAACAAACAACAAACAACAAACAACAAACAACAAACAACAAACAACAAACAACAAACAACAAACAACAAACAACAAACAACAAACAACAAACAACAAACAACAAACAACAAACAACAAACAACAAACAACAAACAACAAACAACAAACAACAAACAACAAACAACAAACAACAAACAACAAACAACAAACAACAAACAACAAACAACAAACAACAAACAACAAACAACAAACAACAAACAACAAACAACAAACAACAAACAACAAACAACAAACAACAAACAACAAACAACAAACAACAAACAACAAACAACAAACAACAAACAACAAACAACAAACAACAAACAACAAACAACAAACAACAAACAACAAACAACAAACAACAAACAACAAACAACAAACAACAAACAACAAACAACAAACAACAAACAACAAACAACAAACAACAAACAACAAACAACAAACAACAAACAACAAACAACAAACAACAAACAACAAACAACAAACAACAAACAACAAACAACAAACAACAAACAACAAACAACAAACAACAAACAACAAACAACAAACAACAAACAACAAACAACAAACAACAAACAACAAACAACAAACAACAAACAACAAACAACAAACAACAAACAACAAACAACAAACAACAAACAACAAACAACAAACAACAAACAACAAACAACAAACAACAAACAACAAACAACAAACAACAAACAACAAACAACAAACAACAAACAACAAACAACAAACAACAAACAACAAACAACAAACAACAAACAACAAACAACAAACAACAAACAACAAACAACAAACAACAAACAACAAACAACAAACAACAAACAACAAACAACAAACAACAAACAACAAACAACAAACAACAAACAACAAACAACAAACAACAAACAACAAACAACAAACAACAAACAACAAACAACAAACAACAAACAACAAACAACAAACAACAAACAACAAACAACAAACAACAAACAACAAACAACAAACAACAAGCAACAAGCAACAAGCAACAAACAACAAACAACAAACAACAAACAACAAACAACAAACAACAAACAACAAACAACAAACAACAAACAACAAACAACAAGCAACAAACAACAAACAACAAACAACAAACAACAAACAACAAACAACAAACAACAAACAACAAACAACAAACAACAAACAACAAACAACAAACAACAAACAACAAACAACAAACAACAAACAACAAACAACAAACAACAAACAACGAAGAACAAACAACGAAGAACAAACAACAAACAACGAAGAACAAACAACAAACAACAAACAACAAACAACAAACAACAAACAACAAACAACAAACAACAAACAACAAACAACAAACAACAAACAACAAACAACAAACAACAAACAACAAACAACAAACAACAAACAACAAACAACAAACAACAAACAACAAACAACAAACAACAAACAACAAACAACAAACAACAAACAACAAACAACAAACAACAAACAACAAACAACAAACAACAAACAACAAACAACAAACAACAAACAACAAACAACAAGCAACAAACAACAAACAACAAACAACAAACAACAAACAACAAACAACAAACAACAAACAACAAACAACAAACAACAAACAACAAACAACAAACAACAAACAACAAACAACAAACAACAAACAACAAACAACGAAGAACAAACAACGAAGAACAAACAACAAACAACGAAGAACAAACAACAAACAACGAAGAACAAACAACAAACAACGAAGAACAAACAACAAACAACGAAGAACAAACAACAAACGACGAAGAACAAACAACAAACAACGAAGAACAAACAAGAAACAACGAAGAACAAACAACAAACAACGAAGAACAAACAACAAACAACAAACAACGAAGAACAAACAACAAACAACAAACAACGAAGAACAAACAACAAACAACGAAGAACAAACAACAAACAACGAAGAACAAACAACAAACAACGAAGAACAAACAACAAACAACGAAGAACAAACAACAAACAACAAACAACGAAGAACAAACAAAAAACAACAAACAACGAAGAACAAACAACAAACAACGAAGAACAAACAACAAACAACGAAGAACAAACAACAAACAACAAACAACGAAGAACAAACAACAAACAACAAACAACGAAGAACAAACAACAAACAACAAACAACGAAGAACAAACAACAAACAACAAACAACGAAGAACAAACAACAAACAACAAACAACGAAGAACAAACAACAAACAACAAACAACAAACAACAAAAAACGAAGAACAAACAACAAACAACGAAGAACAAACAACAAACAACAAACAACAAAGAACAAACAACAAACAACAAACAACAAACAACAAACAACGAAGAACAAACAACAAACAACAAACAACGAAGAACAAACAACAAACAACAAACAACGAAGAACAAACAACAAACAACAAACAACGAAGAACAAACAACAAACAACAAACAACGAAGAACAAACAACAAACAACAAACAACGAAGAACAAACAACAAACAACGAAGAACAAACAACAAACAACGAAGAACAAACAACAAAAAACGAAGAACAAACAACAAAAAACGAAGAACAAACACCAAACAACGAAGAACAAACAACGAAGAACAAACAACGAAGAACAAACAACGAAGAACAAACAACGAAGAACAAACAACGAAGAACAAACAACGAAGAACAAACAACGAAGAACAAACAACAAGCAACAAACAACGAAGAACAAACAACGAAGAACAAACAACGAAGAACGAAGAACAAACAACGAAGAACAAACAACAAACAACGAAGAACGAAGAACGAAGAACGAACAACGAACAACGAACAACGAACAACGAACAACGAACAACGAACAACGAACAACGAACAACGAACAACGAACAACGAACAACGAACAACGAACCACGAACAACGAACAACGAACAACGAACAACGAACAACGAACAACGAACAACGAACAACGAACAACGAACAACGAACATCGAACAACGAACAACGAACAACGAACAACGAACAACGAACAACGAACAACGAACAACGAACAACGAACAACGAACCACAAGCAACAAGCAACAAGCAACGAACAACGAACAACGAACAACGAACAACAAGCAACAAGCAACAAGCAACAAGCAACAAGCAACAAGCAACAAGCAACAAGCAACAAGCAACAAGCAACAAGCAACAAGCAACAAACAACAAGCAACAAGCAACAAGCAACAAGCAACAAGCAACAAGCAACAAGCAACAAGCAACAAGCAACAAGCAACAAGCAACAAGCAACAAGCAACAAGCAACAAGCAACAAGCAACAAGCAACTAGCAACAAGCAACAAGCAACAAGCAACAAGCAACAAGCAACAAGCAACAAACAACAAACAACGAACAACGAACAACGAACAACGAACAACGAACAACGAACAACGAACAACCAACAACGAACAACAAACAACGAACAACGAACAACAAACAACGAACAACGAACAACGAACAACAAACAACTAACAACGAACAACGAACAACGAACAACCAACAACAAACAACAAACAACAAACAACAAACAACAAACAACGAAGAACAAACAACGAAGAACAAACAACAAACAACAAACAACAAACAACAAACAACAAACAACAAACAACAAACAACAAACAACAAACAACAAACAACAAACAACAAACAACAAACAACAAACAACAAACAACAAACAACAAACAACAAACAACAAACAACAAACAACAAACAACAAACAACAAACAACAAACAACAAACAACAAACAACAAACAACAAACAAACAACAACAAACAACAAACAACAAACAACAAACAACAAACAACAAACAACAAACAACAAACAACAAACAACAAACAACAAACAACAAACAACAAACAACAAACAACAAACAACAAACAACAAACAACAAACAACAAACAACAAACAACAAACAACAAACAACAAACAACAAACAACAAACAACAAACAACAAACAACAAACAACAAACAACAAACAACAAACAACAAACAACAAACAACAAACAACAAACAACAAACAACAAACAACAAACAACAAACAACAAACAACAAACAACAAACAACAAACAACAAACAACAAACAACAAACAACAAACAACAAACAACAAACAACAAACAACAAACAACAAACAACAAACAACAAACAACAAACAACAAACAACAAACAACAAACAACAAACAACAAACAACAAACAACAAACAACAAACAACAAACAACAAACAACAAACAACAAACAACAAACAACAAACAACAAACAACAAACAACAAACAACAAACAACAAACAACAAACAACAAACAACAAACAACAAACAACAAACAACAAACAACAAACAACAAACAACAAACAACAAACAACAAACAACAAACAACAAACAACAAACAACAAACAACAAACAACAAACAACAAACAACAAACAACAAACAACAAACAACAAACAACAAACAACAAACAACAAACAACAAACAACAAACAACGAAGAACAAACAACGAAGAACAAACAACAAACAACGAAGAACAAACAACAAACAACGAAGAACAAACAACAAACAACGAAGAACAAACAACAAACAACGAAGAACAAACAACAAACAACGAAGAACAAACAACAAACAACGAAGAACAAACAACAAACAACGAAGAACAAACAACAAACAACGAAGAACAAACAAGAAACAACGAAGAACAAACAACAAACAACGAAGAACAAACAACAAACAACAAACAACGAAGAACAAACAACAAACAACAAACAACGAAGAACAAACAACAAACAACGAAGAACAAACAACGAAGAACAAACAACAAACAACAAACAACAAACAACAAACAACAAACAACGAAGAACAAACAACGAAGAACAAACAACAAACAACAAACAACAAACAACAAACAACAAACAACAAACAACAAACAACAAACAACAAACAACAAACAACAAACAACAAACAACAAACAACAAACAACAAACAACAAACAACAAACAACAAACAACAAACAACAAACAACAAACAACAAACAACAAACAACAAACAACAAACAACAAACAACAAACAACAAACAACAAACAACAAACAACAAACAACAAACAACAAACAACAAACAACAAACAACAAACAACAAACAACAAACAACAAACAACAAACAACAAACAACAAACAACAAACAACAAACAACAAACAACAAACAACAAACAACAAACAACAAACAACAAACAACAAACAACAAACAACAAACAACAAACAACAAACAACAAACAACAAACAACAAACAACAAACAACAAACAACAAACAACAAACAACAAACAACAAACAACAAACAACAAACAACAAACAACAAACAACAAACAACAAACAACAAACAACAAACAACAAACAACAAACAACAAACAACAAACAACAAACAACAAACAACAAACAACAAACAACAAACAACAAACAACAAACAACAAACAACAAACAACAAACAACAAACAACAAACAACAAACAACAAACAACAAACAACAAACAACAAACAACAAACAACAAACAACAAACAACAAACAACAAACAACAAACAACAAACAACAAACAACAAACAACAAACAACGAAGAACAAACAACGAAGAACAAACAACAAACAACGAAGAACAAACAACAAACAACGAAGAACAAACAACAAACAACGAAGAACAAACAACAAACAACGAAGAACAAACAACAAACAACGAAGAACAAACAACAAACAACGAAGAACAAACAACAAACAACGAAGAACAAACAACAAACAACGAAGAACAAACAAGAAACAACGAAGAACAAACAACAAACAACGAAGAACAAACAACAAACAACAAACAACGAAGAACAAACAACAAACAACAAACAACGAAGAACAAACAACAAACAACGAAGAACATACAACAAACAACAAACAACAAACAACAAACAACGAAGAACAAACAACGAAGAACAAACAACAAACAACGAAGAACAAACAACAAACAACGAAGAACAAACAACAAACAACGAAGAACAAACAACAAACAACGAAGAACAAACAACAAACAACGAAGAACAAACAACAAACAACGAAGAACAAACAACAAACAACGAAGAACAAACAACAAACAACGAAGAACAAACAACAAACAACGAAGAACAAACAAGAAACAACGAAGAACAAACAACAAACAACGAAGAACAAACAACAAACAACGAAGAACAAACAACAAACAACGAAGAACAAACAACAAACAACGAAGAACAAACAACAAACAACGAAGAACAAACAACAAACAACGAAGAACAAACAACAAACAACAAACAACGAAGAACAAACAAAAAACAACAAACAACGAAGAACAAACAACAAACAACGAAGAACAAACAACAAACAACGAAGAACAAACAACAAACAACAAACAACGAAGAACAAACAACAAACAACAAACAACGAAGAACAAACAACAAACAACAAACAACGAAGAACAAACAACAAACAACAAACAACGAAGAACAAACAACAAACAACAAACAACGAAGAACAAACAACAAACAACAAACAACAAACAACAAAAAACGAAGAACAAACAACAAACAACGAAGAACAAACAACAAACAACAAACAACAAAGAACAAACAACAAACAACAAACAACAAACAACGAAGAACAAACAACAAACAACAAACAACGAAGAACAAACAACAAACAACAAACAACGAAGAACAAACAACAAACAACAAACAACGAAGAACAAACAACAAACAACAAACAACGAAGAACAAACAACAAACAACAAACAACGAAGAACAAACAACAAACAACGAAGAACAAACAACAAACAACGAAGAACAAACAACAAAAAACGAAGAACAAACAACAAAAAACGAAGAACAAACACCAAACAACGAAGAACAAACAACAAACAACGATGAGCAAACAACAAACAACGAAGAACAAACAACAAACAACGAAGAACAAACAACAAACAACGAAGAACAAACAACAAACAACGAAGAACAAACAACAAACAACGAAGAACAAACAACAAACAACGAAGAACAAACAACAAACAACGAAGAACAAACAACAAACAACGAAGAACAAACAACGAAGAACAAACAACGAAGAACAAACAACGAAGAACAAACAACGAAGAACAAACAACGAAGAACAAACAACGAAGAACAAACAACGAAGAACAAACAACGAAGAACAAACAACGAAGAACAAACAACGAAGAACAAACAACGAAGAACAAACAACGAAGAACAAACAACGAAGAACAAACAACGAAGAACAAACAACGAAGAACAAACAACGAAGAACAAACAACGAAGAACAAACAACGAAGAACAAACAACGAAGAACAAACAACGAAGAACGAAGAACAAACAACGAAGAACAAACAACAAACAACGAAGAACGAAGAACGAAGAACGAAGAACGAACAACGAACAACGAACAACGAACAACGAACAACGAACAACGAACAACGAACAACGAACAACGAACAACGAACAACGAACAACGAACAACGAACAACGAACAACGAACAACGAACAACGAACAACGAACAACGAACAACGAACCACAAGCAACAAGCAACAAGCAACGAACAACGAACAACGAACAACGAACAACGAACAACAAGCAACAAGCAACAAGCAACAAGCAACAAGCAACAAGCAACAAGCAACAAGCAACAAGCAACAAGCAACAACCAACAAGCAACAAGCAACAAGCAACAAGCAACAAGCAACAAGCAACAAGCAACAAGCAACAAGCAACAAGCAACAAGCAACAAGCAACAAGCAACAAGCAACAAGCAACAAGCAACAAGCAACTAGCAACAAGCAACAAGCAACAAGCAACAAGCAACAAGCAACAAGCAACAAGCAACTAGCAACAAGCAACAAGCAACAAGCAACAAGCAACAAGCAACAAGCAACAAACAACAAACAACGAACAACGAACAACGAACAACGAACAACGAACAACGAACAACGAACAACGAACAACCAACAACGAACAACAAACAACGAACAACGAACAACAAACAACGAACAACGAACAACGAACAACAAACAACTAACAACGAACAACGAACAACGAACAACCAACAACAAACAACAAACAACAAACAACGAAGAACAAACAACGAAGAACAAACAACAAACAACAAACAACAAACAACAAACAACAAACAACAAACAACAAACAACAAACAACAAACAACAAACAACAAACAACAAACAACAAACAACAAACAACAAACAACAAACAACAAACAACAAACAACAAACAACAAACAACAAACAACAAACAACAAACAACAAACAACAAACAACAAACAACAAACAACAAACAACAAACAACAAACAACAAACAACAAACAACAAACAACAAACAACAAACAACAAACAACAAACAACAAACAACAAACAACAAACAACAAACAACAAACAACAAACAACAAACAACAAACAACAAACAACAAACAACAAACAACAAACAACAAACAACAAACAACAAACAACAAACAACAAACAACAAACAACAAACAACAAACAACAAACAACAAACAACAAACAACAAACAACAAACAACAAACAACAAACAACAAACAACAAACAACAAACAACAAACAACAAACAACAAACAACAAACAACAAACAACAAACAACAAACAACAAACAACAAACAACAAACAACAAACAACAAACAACAAACAACAAACAACAAACAACAAACAACAAACAACAAACAACAAACAACAAACAACAAACAACAAACAACAAACAACAAACAACAAACAACAAACAACAAACAACAAACAACAAACAACAAACAACAAACAACAAACAACAAACAACAAACAACAAACAACAAACAACAAACAACAAACAACAAACAACAAACAACAAACAACAAACAACAAACAACAAACAACAAACAACAAACAACAAACAACAAACAACAAACAACAAACAACAAACAACAAACAACAAACAACAAACAACAAACAACAAACAACAAACAACAAACAACAAACAACAAACAACAAACAACAAACAACAAACAACAAACAACAAACAACAAACAACAAACAACAAACAACAAACAACAAACAACAAACAACAAACAACAAACAACAAACAACAAACAACAAACAACAAACAACAAACAACAAACAACAAACAACAAACAACAAACAACAAACAACAAACAACAAACAACAAACAACAAACAACAAACAACAAACAACAAACAACAAACAACAAACAACAAACAACAAACAACAAACAACAAACAACAAACAACAAACAACAAACAACAAACAACAAACAACAAACAACAAACAACAAACAACAAACAACAAACAACAAACAACAAACAACAAACAACAAACAACAAACAACAAACAACAAACAACAAACAACAAACAACAAACAACAAACAACAAACAACAAACAACAAACAACAAACAACAAACAACAAACAACAAACAACAAACAACAAACAACAAACAACAAACAACAAACAACAAACAACAAACAACAAACAACAAACAACAAACAACGAAGAACAAACAACAAACAACAAACAACAAACAACAAACAACGAAGAACAAACAACAAACAACGAAGAACAAACAACAAACAACGAAGAACAAACAACAAACAACGAAGAACAAACAACAAACAACGAAGAACAAACAAGAAACAACGAAGAACAAACAACAAACAACGAAGAACAAACAACAAACAACAAACAACGAAGAACAAACAACAAACAACAAACAACGAAGAACAAACAACAAACAACGAAGAACATACAACAAACAACAAACAACAAACAACAAACAACGAAGAACAAACAACGAAGAACAAACAACAAACAACGAAGAACAAACAACAAACAACGAAGAACAAACAACAAACAACGAAGAACAAACAACAAACAACGAAGAACAAACAACAAACAACGAAGAACAAACAACAAACAACGAAGAACAAACAACAAACAACGAAGAACAAACAACAAACAACGAAGAACAAACAACAAACAACGAAGAACAAACAACAAACAACGAAGAACAAACAACAAACAACGAAGAACAAACAAGAAACAACGAAGAACAAACAACAAACAACGAAGAACAAACAACAAACAACGAAGAACAAACAACAAACAACGAAGAACAAACAACAAACAACGAAGAACAAACAACAAACAACGAAGAACAAACAACAAACAACAAACAACGAAGAACAAACAAAAAACAACAAACAACGAAGAACAAACAACAAACAACGAAGAACAAACAACAAACAACGAAGAACAAACAACAAACAACAAACAACGAAGAACAAACAACAAACAACAAACAACGAAGAACAAACAACAAACAACAAACAACGAAGAACAAACAACAAACAACAAACAACGAAGAACAAACAACAAACAACAAACAACGAAGAACAAACAACAAACAACAAACAACAAACAACAAAAAACGAAGAACAAACAACAAACAACGAAGAACAAACAACAAACAACAAACAACAAAGAACAAACAACAAACAACAAACAACAAACAACAAACAACGAAGAACAAACAACAAACAACAAACAACGAAGAACAAACAACAAACAACAAACAACGAAGAACAAACAACAAACAACAAACAACGAAGAACAAACAACAAACAACAAACAACGAAGAACAAACAACAAACAACAAACAACGAAGAACAAACAACAAACAACGAAGAACAAACAACAAACAACGAAGAACAAACAACAAAAAACGAAGAACAAACAACAAAAAACGAAGAACAAACACCAAACAACGAAGAACAAACAACGAAGAACAAACAACGAAGAACAAACAACGAAGAACAAACAACGAAGAACAAACAACGAAGAACAAACAACGAAGAACAAACAACAAGCAACAAACAACGAAGAACAAACAACGAAGAACAAACAACGAAGAACGAAGAACAAACAACGAAGAACAAACAACAAACAACGAAGAACGAAGAACGAAGAACGAACAACGAACAACGAACAACGAACAACGAACAACGAACAACGAACAACGAACAACGAACAACGAACAACGAACAACGAACAACGAACAACGAACCACGAACAACGAACAACGAACAACGAACAACGAACAACGAACAACGAACAACGAACAACGAACAACGAACAACGAACATCGAACAACGAACAACGAACAACGAACAACGAACAACGAACAACGAACAACGAACAACGAACAACGAACAACGAACAACGAACAACGAACCACAAGCAACAAGCAACAAGCAACGAACAACGAACAACGAACAACGAACAACAAGCAACAAGCAACAAGCAACAAGCAACAAGCAACAAGCAACAAGCAACAAGCAACAAGCAACAAGCAACAAGCAACAAACAACAAGCAACAAGCAACAAGCAACAAGCAACAAGCAACAAGCAACAAGCAACAAGCAACAAGCAACAAGCAACAAGCAACAAGCAACAAGCAACAAGCAACAAGCAACAAGCAACAAGCAACAAGCAACTAGCAACTAGCAACAAGCAACAAGCAACAAGCAACAAGCAACAAGCAACAAACAACGAACAACGAACAACGAACAACAAACAACAAACAACGAACAACAAACAACAAACAACAAACAACAAACAACAAACAACAAACAACAAACAACAAACAACAAACAACAAACAACAAACAACAAACAACAAACAACAAACAACAAACAACAAACAACAAACAACAAACAACAAACAACAAACAACAAACAACAAACAACAAACAACAAACAACAAACAACAAACAACAAACAACAAACAACAAACAACAAACAACAAACAACAAACAACAAACAACAAACAACAAACAACAAACAACAAACAACAAACAACAAACAACAAACAACAAACAACAAACAACAAACAACAAACAACAAACAACAAACAACAAACAACAAACAACAAACAACAAACAACAAACAACAAACAACAAACAACAAACAACAAACAACAAACAACAAACAACAAACAACAAACAACAAACAACAAACAACAAACAACAAACAACAAACAACAAACAACAAACAACAAACAACAAACAACAAACAACAAACAACAAACAACAAACAACAAACAACAAACAACAAACAACAAACAACAAACAACAAACAACAAACAACAAACAACAAACAACAAACAACAAACAACAAACAACAAACAACAAACAACAAACAACAAACAACAAACAACAAACAACAAACAACAAACAACAAACAACAAACAACAAACAACAAACAACAAACAACAAACAACAAACAACAAACAACAAACAACAAACAACAAACAACAAACAACAAACAACAAACAACAAACAACAAACAACAAACAACAAACAACAAACAACAAACAACAAACAACAAACAACAAACAACAAACAACAAACAACAAACAACAAACAACAAACAACAAACAACAAACAACAAACAACAAACAACAAACAACAAACAACAAACAACAAACAACAAACAACAAACAACAAACAACAAACAACAAACAACAAACAACAAACAACAAACAACAAACAACAAACAACAAACAACAAACAACAAACAACAAACAACAAACAACAAACAACAAACAACAAACAACAAACAACAAACAACAAACAACAAACAACAAACAACAAACAACAAACAACAAACAACAAACAACAAACAACAAACAACAAACAACAAACAACAAACAACAAACAACAAACAACAAACAACAAACAACAAACAACAAACAACAAACAACAAACAACAAACAACAAACAACAAACAACAAACAACAAACAACAAACAACAAACAACAAACAACAAACAACAAACAACAAACAACAAACAACAAACAACAAACAACAAACAACAAACAACAAACAACAAACAACAAACAACAAACAACAAACAACAAACAACAAACAACAAACAACAAACAACAAACAACAAACAACAAACAACAAACAACAAACAACAAACAACAAACAACAAACAACAAACAACAAACAACAAACAACAAACAACAAACAACAAACAACAAACAACAAACAACAAACAACAAACAACAAACAACAAACAACAAACAACAAACAACAAACAACAAACAACAAACAACAAACAACAAACAACAAACAACAAACAACAAACAACAAACAACAAACAACAAACAACAAACAACAAACAACAAACAACAAACAACAAACAACAAACAACAAACAACAAACAACAAACAACAAACAACAAACAACAAACAACAAACAACAAACAACAAACAACAAACAACAAACAACAAACAACAAACAACAAACAACAAACAACAAACAACAAACAACAAACAACAAACAACAAACAACAAACAACAAACAACAAACAACAAACAACAAACAACAAACAACAAACAACAAACAACAAACAACAAACAACAAACAACAAACAACAAACAACAAACAACAAACAACAAACAACAAACAACAAACAACAAACAACAAACAACAAACAACAAACAACAAACAACAAACAACAAACAACAAACAACAAACAACAAACAACAAACAACAAACAACAAACAACAAACAACAAACAACAAACAACAAACAACAAACAACAAACAACAAACAACAAACAACAAACAACAAACAACAAACAACAAACAACAAACAACAAACAACAAACAACAAACAACAAACAACAAACAACAAACAACAAACAACAAACAACAAACAACAAACAACAAACAACAAACAACAAACAACAAACAACAAACAACAAACAACAAACAACAAACAACAAACAACAAACAACAAACAACAAACAACAAACAACAAACAACAAACAACAAACAACAAACAACAAACAACAAACAACAAACAACAAACAACAAACAACAAACAACAAACAACAAACAACAAACAACAAACAACAAACAACAAACAACAAACAACAAACAACAAACAACAAACAACAAACAACAAACAACAAACAACAAACAACAAACAACAAACAACAAACAACAAACAACAAACAACAAACAACAAACAACAAACAACAAACAACAAACAACAAACAACAAACAACAAACAACAAACAACAAACAACAAACAACAAACAACAAACAACAAACAACAAACAACAAACAACAAACAACAAACAACAAACAACAAACAACAAACAACAAACAACAAACAACAAACAACAAACAACAAACAACAAACAACAAACAACAAACAACAAACAACAAACAACAAACAACAAACAACAAACAACAAACAACAAACAACAAACAACAAACAACAAACAACAAACAACAAACAACAAACAACAAACAACAAACAACAAACAACAAACAACAAACAACAAACAACAAACAACAAACAACAAACAACAAACAACAAACAACAAACAACAAACAACAAACAACAAACAACAAACAACAAACAACAAACAACAAACAACAAACAACAAACAACAAACAACAAACAACAAACAACAAACAACAAACAACAAACAACAAACAACAAACAACAAACAACAAACAACAAACAACAAACAACAAACAACAAACAACAAACAACAAACAACAAACAACAAACAACAAACAACAAACAACAAACAACAAACAACAAACAACAAACAACAAACAACAAACAACAAACAACAAACAACAAACAACAAACAACAAACAACAAACAACAAACAACAAACAACAAACAACAAACAACAAACAACAAACAACAAACAACAAACAACAAACAACAAACAACAAACAACAAACAACAAACAACAAACAACAAACAACAAACAACAAACAACAAACAACAAACAACAAACAACAAACAACAAACAACAAACAACAAACAACAAACAACAAACAACAAACAACAAACAACAAACAACAAACAACAAACAACAAACAACAAACAACAAACAACCAACAACCAACAACCAACAACCAACAACCAACAACGAACAACCAACAACGAACAACGAACAACGAACAACGAACAACAAACAACAAACAACAAACAACAAACAACAAACAACAAACAACAAACAACAAACAACAAACAACAAACAACAAACAACAAACAACAAACAACAAACAACAAACAACAAACAACAAACAACAAACAACAAACAACAAACAACAAACAACAAACAACAAACAACAAACAACAAACAACAAACAACAAACAACAAACAACAAACAACAAACAACAAACAACAAACAACAAACAACAAACAACAAACAACAAACAACAAACAACAAACAACAAACAACAAACAACAAACAACAAACAACAAACAACAAACAACAAACAACAAACAACAAACAACAAACAACAAACAACAAACAACAAACAACAAACAACAAACAACAAACAACAAACAACAAACAACAAACAACAAACAACAAACAACAAACAACAAACAACACACAACAAACAACAAACAACAAACAACAAAACGAAGAACAAACAACGAAGAACAAACAACGAAGAACAAACAACGAAGAACAAACAACGAAGAACAAACAACGAAGAACAAACAACGAAGAACAAACAACGAAGAACAAACAACGAAGAACAAAAAACGAAGAACAAACAACGAAGAACAAACAACGAAGAACAAACAACGAAGAACAAACAACGAAGAACAAACAACGAAGAACAAACAACAAACAACAAACAACAAACAACAAACAACAAACAACAAACAACGAAGAACAAACAACGAAGAACAAACAACGAAGAACAAACAACGAAGAACAAACAACGAAGAACAAACAACAAACAACGAAGAACAAACAACGAAGAACAAACAACAAACAACGAAGAACAAACAACAAACAACGAAGAACAAACAACAAACAACAAGCAACGAAGAACAAACAACAAACAACGAAGAACAAACAACAAACAACAAGCAACGAAGAACAAACAACAAACAACAAACAACGAAGAACAAACAACAAACAACGAAGAACAAACAACAAACAACGAACAACGAACAACGAACAACGAACAACGAACAACGAACAACGAACAACGAACAACGAACAACGAACAACGAACAACGAACAACGAACAACGAACAACGAACAACGAACAACGAACAACGAACAACGAACAACGAACAACGAACAACGAACAACGAACAACGAACAACGAACAACGAACAACGAACAACGAACAACGAACAACGAACAACGAACAACGAACAACGAACAACGAACAACGAACAACGAACAAACGAACAACGAACAAACGAACAACGAACAAACGAACAACGAACAACGAACAACGAACAACGAACAACGAACAACGAACAACGAACAACGAACAACGAACAACGAAGAACAAACAACGAAGAACAAACAACGAAGAACAAACAACGAAGAACGAACAACGAAGAACAAACAACGAAGAACAAACAACGAAGAACAAACAACAAACAAGAAACAACGAAGAAAAAACAACAAACAACAAACAACGAAGAACAAAGAAAAAACAACAAACAACAAACAACGAAGAACAAACAACAAACAACAAACAACGAAGAACAAACAACAAACAACGAAGAACAAACAACAAACAACGAAGAACAGACAACCAACAACGAAGAACAAACAACAAACAACGAAGAACAAACAACAAACAACGAAGAACAAACAACAAACAACGAAGAACAAACAACAAACAACGAAGAACAAACAACAAACAACAAGCAACAAGCAACAAGCAACGAAGAACAAACAACAAACAACAAGCAACGAAAAACAAACAACAAACAACAAACAACGAAGAACAAACAACAAACAACGGAGAACAAACAACAAACAACGAACAACGAACCACGAACAACGAACAACGAACAACGAACAACGAACAACGAACAACGAACAACGAACAACGAACAACGAACAACGAACAACGAACAACGAACAACGAACAACGAACAACGAACAACGAACAACGAACAACGAACAACGAACAACGAACAACGAACAACGAACAACGAACAACGAACAACGAACAACGAACAACGAACAACGAACAACGAACAACGAACAACGAACAAACGAACAACGAACGAACAAACGAACAACGAACAACGAACAACGAACAAACGAACAACGAACAACGAACAACGAACAACGAACAACGAAGAACAAACAACGAAGAACAAACAACGAAGAACAAACTACGAAGAACAAACAACGAAGAACAAACAACGAAGAACAAACAACGAAGAACAAACAACGAAGAACAAACAACGAAGAACAAACAACGAAGTACAAACAACGAAGAACAAACAACGAAGAACAAACAACGAAGAACAAACAACAAACAAGAAACAACGAAGAAAAAACAACAAACAACAAACAACGAAGAACAAACAACAAACAACAAACAACGAAGAACAAACAACAAACAACGAAGAACAAACAACAAAAAACGAAGAACAAACAACAAACAACAAACAACGAAGAACAAACAACAAACAACAAACAACGAAGAACAAACAACAAACAACAAACAACGAAGAACAAACAACAAACAATAAACAACGAAGAACAAACAACAAACAACAAACAACGAAGAACAAACAACAAACAACGAAGAACAAACAACAAACAACGAAGAACAAACAACAAACAACGAAGAACAAACAACAAACAACAAACAACAAACAACAAACAACAAACAACAAACAACAAACAACAAACAACAAACAACAAACAACAAACAACAAACAACAAACAACAAACAACAAACAACAAACAACAAACAACAAACAACAAACAACAAACAACAAACAACAAACAACAAACAACAAACAACAAACAACAAACAACAAACAACAAACAACAAACAACAAACAACAAACAACAAACAACAAACAACAAACAACAAACAACAAACAACAAACAACAAACAACAAACAACAAACAACAAACAACAAACAACAAACAACAAACAACAAACAACAAACAACAAACAACAAACAACAAACAACAAACAACAAACAACAAACAACAAACAACAAACAACAAACAACAAACAACAACAACAAACAACAAACAACAAACAACAAACAACAAACAACAAACAACAAACAACAAACAACAAACAACAAACAACAAACAACAAACAACAAACAACAAACAACAAACAACAAACAACAAACAACAAACAACAAACAACAAACAACAAACAACAAACAACAAACAACAAACAACAAACAACAAACAACAAACAACAAACAACAAACAACAAACAACAAACAACAAACAACAAACAACAAACAACAAACAACAAACAACAAACAACAAACAACAAACAACAAACAACAAACAACAAACAACAAACAACAAACAACAAACAACAAACAACAAACAACAAACAACAAACAACAAACAACAAACAACAAACAACAAACAACAAACAACAAACAACAAACAACAAACAACAAACAACAAACAACAAACAACAAACAACAAACAACAAACAACAAACAACAAACAACAAACAACAAACAACAAACAACAAACAACAAACAACAAACAACAAACAACAAACAACAAACAACAAACAACAAACAACAAACAACAAACAACAAACAACAAACAACAAACAACAAACAACAAACAACAAACAACAAACAACAAACAACAAACAACAAACAACAAACAACAAACAACAAACAACAAACAACAAACAACAAACTACAAACAACAAACTACAAACAACAAACAACGATGAACAAACAACAAACAACGATGAACAAACAACAAACAACGAAGAACAAACAACAAACAACGATGAACAAACAACAAACAACGATGAACAAACAACAAACAACGAAGAACAAACAACAAACAACGAAGAACAAACAACAAACAACGAAGAACAAACAACAAACAACGAAGAACAAACAACAAACAACGAAGAACAAACAACAAACAACGAAGAACAAACAACAAACAACGAAGAACAAACAACAAACAACGAAGAACAAACAACAAACAACGAAGAACAAACAACAACCAACGAAGAACAAACAACAACCAACGAAGAACAAACAACAACCAACGAAGAACAAACAACAACCAACGAAGAACAAGCAACAAACAACGAAGAACAAGCAACAAACAACGAAGAACAAGCAACAAACAACGAAGAACAAGCAACAAACAACGAAGAACAAGCAACAAACAACGAAGAACAAGCAACAAACAACGAAGAACAAACAACAAACAACGAAGAACAAGCAACAAACAACGAAGAACAAACAACAAACAACGAAGAACAAGCAACAAACAACGAAGAACAAGCAACAAACAACGAAGAACAAACAACAAACAACGAAGAACAAGCAACAAACATCGAAGAACAAGCAACAAACAACGAAGAACAAGCAACAAACAACGAAGAACAAGCAACAAACAACGAAGAACAAGCAACAAACAACGAAGAACAAGCAACAAACAACGAAGAACAAGCAACAAACAACGAAGAACAAGCAACAAACAACGAAGAACAAGCAACAAACAACGAAGAACAAGCAACAAACAACGAAGAACAAGCAACAAACAACGAAGAACAAGCAACAAACAACGAAGAACAAGCAACAAACAACGAAGAACAAGCAACAAACAACGAAGAACAAACAACAAACAACGAAGAACAAACAACAAACAACGAAGAACAAACAACAAACAACAAAGAACAAACAACAAAAAATGAAGAACAAACAACAAACAACGAAGAACAAACAACAAACAACGAAGAACAAACAACGAAGAACAAACAACGAAGAACTAACAACGAAGAACAAACAACGAAGAACAAACAACGAAGAACAAACAACGAAGAACAAACAACGAAGAACAAACAACGAAGAACAAACAACGAAGAACAAACAACGAAGAACAAACAACGAAGAACAAACAACGAAGAACAAACAACGAAGAACAAACAACGAAGAACAAACAACGAAGAACAAACAACGAAGAACAAACAACGAAGAACAAACAACGAAGAACAAACAACGAAGAACAAACAACGAAGAACAAACAACAAACAACGAAGAACAAACAACAAACAACAAACAACGAAGAACAAACAACAACCAACGAAGAACAAACAACAACCAACGAAGAACAAACAACAACCAACGAAGAACAAACAACAAACAACGAAGAACAAACAACAAACAACGAAGAACAAACAACAAACAAGGAAGAACAAGCAACAAACAACGAAGAACAAGCAACAAACAACGAAGAACAAGCAACAAACAACGAAGAACAAGCAACAAACAACGAAGAACAAGCAACAAACAACGAAGAACAAGCAACAAACAACGAAGAACAAGCAACAAACAACGAAGAACAAGCAACAAACAACGAAGAACAAACAACAAACAACGAAGAACAAGCAACAAACAACGAAGAACAAGCAACAAACAACGAAGAACTAGCAACAAACAACGAAGAACAAACAACAAACAACAAACAACAAACAACAAACAACAAACAACAAACAACAAACAACAAACAACAAACAACAAACAACAAACAACAAACAACAAACAACAAACAACAAACAACAAACAACAAACAACAAACAACAAACAACAAACAACAAACAACAAACAACAAACAACAAACAACAAACAACAAACAACAAACAACAAACAACAAACAACAAACAACAAACAACAAACAACAAACAACAAACAACAAACAACAAACAACAAACAACAAACAACAAACAACAAACAACAAACAACAAACAACAAACAACAAACAACAAACAACAAACAACAAACAACAAACAACAAACAACAAACAACAAACAACAAACAACAAACAACAAACAACAAACAACAAACAACAAACAACAAACAACAAACAACAAACAACAAACAACAAACAACAAACAACAAACAACAAACAACAAACAACAAACAACAAACAACAAACAACAAACAACAAACAACAAACAACAAACAACAAACAACAAACAACAAACAACAAACAACAAACAACAAACAACAAACAACAAACAACAAACAACAAACAACAAACAACAAACAACAAACAACAAACAACAAACAACAAACAACAAACAACAAACAACAAACAACAAACAACAAACAACAAACAACAAACAACAAACAACAAACAACAAACAACAAACAACAAACAACAAACAACAAACAACAAACAACAAACAACAAACAACAAACAACAAACAACAAACAACAAACAACAAACAACAAACAACAAACAACAAACAACAAACAACAAACAACAAACAACAAACAACAAACAACAAACAACAAACAACAAACAACAAACAACAAACAACAAACAACAAACAACAAACAACAAACAACAAACAACAAACAACAAACAACAAACAACAAACAACAAACAACAAACAACAAACAACAAACAACAAACAACAAACAACAAACAACAAACAACAAACAACAAACAACAAACAACAAACAACAAACAACAAACAACAAACAACAAACAACAAACAACAAACAACAAACAACAAACAACAAACAACAAACAACAAACAACAAACAACAAACAACAAACAACAAACAACAAACAACAAACAACAAACAACAAACAACAAACAACAAACAACAAACAACAAACAACAAACAACAAACAACAAACAACAAACAACAAACAACAAACAACAAACAACAAACAACAAACAACAAACAACAAACAACAAACAACAAACAACAAACAACAAACAACAAACAACAAACAACAAACAACAAACAACAAACAACAAACAACAAACAACAAACAACAAACAACAAACAACAAACAACAAACAACAAACAACAAACAACAAACAACAAACAACAAACAACAAACAACAAACAACAAACAACAAACAACAAACAACAAACAACAAACAACAAACAACAAACAACAAACAACAAACAACAAACAACAAACAACAAACAACAAACAACAAACAACAAACAACAAACAACAAACAACAAACAACAAACAACAAACAACAAACAACAAACAACAAACAACAAACAACAAACAACAAACAACAAACAACAAACAACAAACAACAAACAACAAACAACAAACAACAAACAACAAACAACAAACAACAAACAACAAACAACAAACAACAAACAACAAACAACAAACAACAAACGACAAACGACAAACGACAAACGACAAACGACAAACGACAAACAACAAACAACAAACAACAAACAACAAACAACAAACAACAAACAACAAACAACAAACAACAAACAACAAACAACAAACAACAAACAACAAACAACAAACAACAAACAACAAACAACAAACAACAAACAACAAACAACAAACAACAAACAACAAACAACAAACAACAAACAACAAACAACAAACAACAAACAACAAACAACAAACAACAAACAACAAACAACAAACAACAAACAACAAACAACAAACAACAAACAACAAACAACAAACAACAAACAACAAACAACAAACAACAAACAACAAACAACAAACAACAAACAACAAACAACAAACAACAAACAACAAACAACAAACAACAAACAACAAACAACAAACAACAAACAACAAACAACAAACAACAAACAACAAACAACAAACAACAAACAACAAACAACAAACAACAAACAACAAACAACAAACAACAAACAACAAACAACAAACAACAAACAACAAACAACAAACAACAAACAACAAACAACAAACAACAAACAACAAACAACAAACAACAAACAACAAACAACAAACAACAAACAACAAACAACAAACAACAAACAACAAACAACAAACAACAAACAACAAACAACAAACAACAAACAACAAACAACAAACAACAAACAACAAACAACAAACAACAAACAACAAACAACAAACAACAAACAACAAACAACAAACAACAAACAACAAACAACAAACAACAAACAACAAACAACAAACAACAAACAACAAACAACAAACAACAAACAACAAACAACAAACAACAAACAACAAACAACGAAGAACAAGCAACAAACAACGAAGAACTAGCAACAAACAACGAAGAACAAGCAACAAACAACGAAAAACAAGCAACAAACATCGAAGAACAAGCAACAAACAACGAAGAACAAACAACAAACAACAAACAACAAACAACAAACAACAAACAACAAACAACAAACAACAAACAACAAACAACAAACAACAAACAACAAACAACAAACAACAAACAACAAACAACAAACAACAAACAACAAACAACAAACAACAAACAACAAACAACAAACAACAAACAACAAACAACAAACAACAAACAACAAACAACAAACAACAAACAACAAACAACAAACAACAAACAACAAACAACAAACAACAAACAACAAACAACAAACAACAAACAACAAACAACAAACAACAAACAACAAACAACAAACAACAAACAACAAACAACAAACAACAAACAACAAACAACAAACAACAAACAACAAACAACAAACAACAAACAACAAACAACAAACAACAAACAACAAACAACAAACAACAAACAACAAACAACAAACAACAAACAACAAACAACAAACAACAAACAACAAACAACAAACAACAAACAACAAACAACAAACAACAAACAACAAACAACAAACAACAAACAACAAACAACAAACAACAAACAACAAACAACAAACAACAAACAACAAACAACAAACAACAAACAACAAACAACAAACAACAAACAACAAACAACAAACAACAAACAACAAACAACAAACAACAAAACGAAGAACAAACAACGAAGAACTAACAACGAAGAACAAACAACGAAGAACAAACAACGAAGAACAAACAACGAAGAACAAACAACGAAGAACAAACAACGAAGAACAAACAACGAAGAACAAACAACGAAGAACAAACAACGAAGAACAAACAACGAAGAACAAACAACGAAGAACAAACAACGAAGAACAAACAACGAAGAACAAACAACGAAGAACAAACAACGAAGAACAAACAACGAAGAACAAACAACGAAGAACAAACAACAAACAACGAAGAACAAACAACAAACAACGAAGAACAAACAACAAACAACGAAGAACAAACAACAAACAACGAAGAACAAACAACAAACAACGAAGAACAAACAACAAACAACGAAGAACAAACAACAAACAACAAGCAACAAGCAACAAGCAACGAAGAACAAACAACAAACAACAAGCAACGAAGAACAAACAACAAACAACAAAAAACGAAGAACAAACAACAAACAACGAAGAACAAACAACAAACAACGAACAACGAACAACGAACAACGAACAACGAACAACGAACAACGAACAACGAACAACGAACAACGAACAACGAACAACGAACAACGAACAACGAACAACGAACAACGAACAACGAACAACGAACAACGAACAACGAACAACGAACAACGAACAACGAACAACGAACAACGAACAACGAACAACGAACAACGAACAACGAACAACGAACAACGAACAACGAACAACGAACAACGAACAACGAACAAACGAACAACGAACAAACGAACAACGAACAAACGAACAACGAACAACGAACAACGAACAACGAAGAACGAACAACGAAGAACGAACAACGAAGAACAAACAACGAAGAACAAACAACGAAGAACAAACAACGAAGAACAAACAACGAAGAACAAACAACGAAGAACGAACAACGAAGAACAAACAACGAAGAACAAACAACGAAGAACAAACAACAAACAAGAAACAACGAAGAAAAAACAACAAACAACAAACAACGAAGAACAAACAACAAACAACAAACAACAAACAACAAACAACAAACAACGAAGAACAAACAACAAACAACGAAGAACAAACAACAAACAACGAAGAACAGACAACAAACAACGAAGAACAAACAACAAACAACGAAGAACAAACAACAAACAACGAAGAACAAACAACAAACAACGAAGAACAAACAACAAACAACGAAGAACAAACAACAAACAACAAGCAACAAGCAACAAGCAACAAGCAACGAAGAACAAACAACAAACAACAAGCAACGAAAAACAAACAACAAACAACAAACAACGAAGAACAAACAACAAACAACGAAGAACAAACAACAAACAACGAACAACGAACCACGAACAACGAACAACGAACAACGAACAACGAACAACGAACAACGAACAACGAACAACGAACAACGAACAACGAACAACGAACAACGAACAACGAACAACGAACAACGAACAACGAACAACGAACAACGAACAACGAACAACGAACAACGAACAACGAACAACGAACAACGAACAACGAACAACGAACAACGAACAACGAACAACGAACAACGAACAACGAACAACGAACAACGAACAACGAACAACGAACAACGAACAACGAACAACGAACAAACGAACAACGAACAAACGAACAAGGAACAAACGAACAACGAACAACGAACAACGAACAACGAACAACGAAGAACGAACAACGAAGAACGAACAACGAAGAACAAACAACGAAGAACAAACAACGAAGAACAAACAACGAAGAACAAACAACGAAGAACAAACAACGAAGAACAAACAACGAAGAACAAACAACGAAGAACAAACAACGAAGAACAAACAACGAAGAACAAACAACGAAGAACAAACAACGAAGAACAAACAACAAACAACAAACAACGAAGAAAAAACAACAAACAACAAACAACAAACAACAAACAACGAAGAACAAACAACAAACAACGAAGAACAAACAACAAAAAACGAAGAACAAACAACAAACAACAAACAACGAAGAACAAACAACAAACAACAAACAACGAAGAACAAACAACAAACAACAAACAACGAAGAACAAACAACAAACAACAAACAACGAAGAACAAACAACAAACAACAAACAACGAAGAACAAACAACAAACAACAAACAACGAAGAACAAACAACAAACAACGAAGAACAAACAACAAACAACGAAGAACAAACAACAAACAACGAAGAACAAACAACAAACAACGAAGAACAAACAACAAACAACGAAGAACAAACAACAAACAACGAAGAACAAACAACAAACAACGAAGAACAAACAACAAACATCGAAGAAAAAACAACAAACAACGATGAACAAACAACAAACAACGAAGAACAAACAACAAACAACGAAGAACAAACAACAAACAACGAAGAACAAACAACAAACAACGAAGAACAAACAACAAACAACGAAGAACAAACAACAAACAACGAAGAACAAACAACAAACAACGAAGAACAAACAACAAACAACGAAGAACAAACAACAAACAACGAAGAACAAACAACAAACAACGAAGAACAAACAACAAACAACGAAGAACAAACAACAAACAGCGAAGAACAAACAACGAAGAACAAACAACAAACAACGAAGAACAAACAACAAACAACGAAGAACAAACAACAAACAACGAAGAACAAACAACAAACAACGAAGAACAAGCAACAAGCAACAAGCAACAAGCAACAAGCAACAAGCAACGAAGAACAAACAACAAACAACAAGCAACGAAGAACAAACAACAAACAACAAACAACGAAGAACAAACAACAAACAACGAAGAACAAACAACAAACAACGAACAACGAACAACGAACAACGAACAACGAACAACGAACAACGAACAACGAACAACGAACAACGAACAACGAACAACGAACAACGAACAACGAACAACGAACAACGAACAACGAACAACGAACAACGAACAACGAACAACGAACAACGAACAACGAACAACGAACAACGAACAACGAACAACGAACAACGAACAAAGAACAACGAACAACGAACAACGAACAAACGAACAACGAACAAACGAACAACGAACAAACGAACAACGAACAACGAACAACGAAGAACGAACAACGAAGAACGAACAACGAAGAACAAACAACGAAGAACAAACAACGAAGAACAAACAACGAAGAACAAACAACGAAGAACAAACAACGAAGAACAAACAACAAA
The DNA here is from genome assembly GCF_051020955.1 of Megalopta genalis. Classification (NCBI taxonomy): domain Eukaryota; kingdom Metazoa; phylum Arthropoda; class Insecta; order Hymenoptera; family Halictidae; genus Megalopta; species Megalopta genalis. Next base: position 3,485,424 of record NW_027476093.1, read on the forward strand.
CAAGAAACAACAAACAAGAAACAACGAAGAAAAAACAACAAACAACAAACAACGAAGAACAAACAACAAACAACAAACAACAAACAACAAACAACAAACAACGAAGAACAAACAACAAACAACGAAGAACAAACAACAAACAACGAAGAACAGACAACAAACAACGAAGAACAAACAACAAACAACGAAGAACAAACAACAAACAACGAAGAACAAACAACAAACAACGAAGAACAAACAACAAACAACGAAGAACAAACAACAAACAACAAGCAACAAGCAACAAGCAACAAGCAACGAAGAACAAACAACAAACAACAAGCAACGAAAAACAAACAACAAACAACAAACAACGAAGAACAAACAACAAACAACGAAGAACAAACAACAAACAACGAACAACGAACCACGAACAACGAACAACGAACAACGAACAACGAACAACGAACAACGAACAACGAACAACGAACAACGAACAACGAACAACGAACAACGAACAACGAACAACGAACAACGAACAACGAACAACGAACAACGAACAACGAACAACGAACAACGAACAACGAACAACGAACAACGAACAACGAACAACGAACAACGAACAACGAACAACGAACAACGAACAACGAACAACGAACAACGAACAACGAACAACGAACAACGAACAACGAACAACGAACAACGAACAACGAACAACGAACAAACGAACAACGAACAAACGAACAACGAACAAACGAACAACGAACAACGAACAACGAACAACGAAGAACAAACAACGAAGAACAAACAACGAAGAACAAACAACGAAGAACAAACAACGAAGAACAAACAACGAAGAACAAACAACGAAGAACAAACAACGAAGAACAAACAACGAAGAACAAACAACGAAGAACAAACAACGAAGAACAAACAACGAAGAACAAACAACGAAGAACAAACAACGAAGAACAAACAACGAAGAACAAACAACAAACAAGAAACAACGAAGAAAAAACAACAAACAACAAACAACGAAGAACAAACAACAAACAACAAACAACAAACAACGAAGAACAAACAACAAACAACGAAGAACAAACAACAAAAAACGAAGAGCAAACAACAAACAACAAACAACGAAGAACAAACAACAAACAACAAACAACGAAGAACAAACAACAAACAACAAACAACGAAGAACAAACAACAAACAACAAACAACGAAGAACAAACAACAAACAACGAAGAACAAACAACAAACAACGAAGAACAAACAACAAACAACGAAGAACAAACAACAAACAACGAAGAACAAACAACAAACAACGAAGAACAAACAACAAACAACGAAGAACAAACAACAAACAACGAAGAACAAACAACAAACATCGAAGAACAAACAACAAACAACGATGAACAAACAACAAACAACGAAGAACAAACAACAAACAACGAAGAACAAACAACAAACAACGAAGAACAAACAACAAACAACGAAGAACAAACAACAAACAACGAAGAACAAACAACAAACAACGAAGAACAAACAACAAACAACGAAGAACAAACAACAAACAACGAAGAACAAACAACAAACAACGAAGAACAAACAACGAAGAACAAACAACGAAGAACAAACAACGAAGAACAAACAACGAAGAACAAACAACGAAGAACAAACAACGAAGAACAAACAACGAAGAACAAACAACGAAGAACAAACAACGAAGAACAAACAACGAAGAACAAACAACGAAGAACACACAACGAAGAACAAACAAAGAAGAACAAACAACGAAGAACAAACAACGAAGAACAAACAACGAAGAACAAACAACGAAGAACAAACAACGAACAACGAACAACGAACAACGAACAACGAACAACGAACAACGAACAACGAACAACGAACAACGAACAACGAACAACGAACAACGAACAACGAACAACGAAGAACAAACAACGAACAACGAAGAACAAACAACGAACAACGAAGAACAAACAACGAACAACGAAGAACAAACAACGAACAACGAAGAACAAACAACGAACAACGAAGAACAAACAACGAACAACGAAGAACAAACTTCAAACAACGAAGAACAAACCACAAACAACGAAGAACAAACAACAAACAACGAAGAACAAACAACAAACAACGAAGAACAAACTACAAACAACGAAGAACAAGCAACAAACAACGAAGAACAAGCAACAAACAACGAAGAACAAGCAACAAACAACGAAGAACAAGCAACAAACAACGAAGAACAAGCAACAAACAACGAAGAACAAGCAACAAACAACGAAGAACAAGCAACAAACAACGAAGAACAAGCAACAAACAACGAAGAACAAGCAACAAACAACGAAGAACAAACAGCAAACAACGAAGAACAAACAGCAAACAACGAAAAACAAACAGCAAACAACGAAGAACAAACAGCAAACAACGAAGAACAAACAGCAAACAACGAAGAACAAACAGCAAACAACGAAGAACAAACAGCAAACAACGAAGAACAAACAACAAACAACGAAGAACAAACAACAAACAACGAAGAACAAACAACAAACAACGATGAACAAACAACAAACAACGAAGAACAAACAACAAACAACGAAGAACAAACAACAAACAACGAAGAACAAACAACAAACAACGCAGAACAAACAACAAACAACGAAGAACAAACAACAAACAACGAAGAACAAACAACAAACAACGAAGAACAAACAACAAACAACGAAGAACAAACAACAAACAACGAAGAACAAACAACAAACAACGAAGAACAAACAACAAACAACGAAGAACAAACAACAAACAACGAAGAACAAACAACAAACAACAAGCAACGAAGAACAAACAACAAACAACAAGCAACGAAGAACAAACAACAAACAACGAAGAACAAACAACAAACAACGAAGAACAAACAACAAACAACGAACAACGAACAACAAACAACGAACAACGAACAACGAACAACGAACAACGAACAACGAACAACGAACAACGAACAACGAACAACGAACAACGAACAACGAACAACGAACAACGAACAACGAACAACGAACAACGAACAACGAACAACGAACAACGAACAACGAACAACGAACAACGAACAACGAACAACGAACAACGAACAACGAACAACGAACAACGAACCACGAACAACGAACAACGAACAACGAACAACGAACAACGAACAACGAACAACGAACAACGAACAACGAACAACGAACAACGAACAACGAACAACGAACAACGAACAACGACCAACGAACAACGAACAACGAACAACGAACAACGAACAACGAACAACGAACAACGAACAAACGAACAACGAACAAACGAACAACGAACAAACGAACGACGAACAACGAACAACGAACAACGAACAACGAACAACGAAGAACAAACAACAAACAACGAAGAACAAACAACAAACAACGAAGAACAAACAACGAAGAACAAACAACGAAGAACAAACAACGAAGAACAAACAACGAAGAACAAACAACGAAGAACAAACAACGAAGAACAAACAACGAAGAACAAACAACGAAGAACAAACAACGAAGAACAAACAACGAAGAACAAACAACGAAGAACAAACAACGAAGAACAAACAACGAAGAACAAACAACAAACAAGAAACAACGAAGAAAAAACAACAAACAACAAACAACGAAGAACAAACAACAAACAACAAACAACAAACAACGAAGAACAAACAACAAACAACGAAGAACAAACAACAAAAAACGAAGAACAAACAACAAACAACAAACAACGAAGAACAAACAACAAACAACAAACAACGAAGAACAAACAACAAACAACAAACAACGAAGAACAAACAACAAACAACAAACAGCGAAGAACAAACAACAAACAACGAAGAACAAACAACAAACAACGAAGAACAAACAACAAACAACGAAGAACAAACAACAAACAACGAAGAACAAACAACAAACATCGAAGAACAAACAACAAACAACGATGAACAAACAACAAACAACGAAGAACAAACAACAAACAACGAAGAACAAACAACAAACAACGAAGAACAAACAACAAACAACAAACAACGAAGAACAAACAACAAACAACGAACAACGAAGAACAAACAACGAAGAACAAACAACGAAGAACAAACAACGAAGAACAAACAACAAACAACGAAGAACAAACAACGAAGAACAAACAACGAAGAACAAACAACGAAGAACAAACAACGAAGAACAAACAACGAAGAACAAACAACGAAGAACAAACAACGAAGAACAAACAACGAAGAACAAACAACGAAGAACAAACAACGAAGAACAAACAACGAAGAACAAACAACGAAGAACAAACAACGAAGAACAAACAACGAAGAACAAACAACGAAGAACAAACAACGAAGAACAAACAACGAAGAACAAACAACGAAGAACAAACAACGAAGAACAAACAACGAAGAACAAACAACGAAGAACAAACAACGAACAACGAACAACGAACAACGAACAACGAACAACGAACAACGAACAACGAACAACGAACAACGAACAACGAACAACGAACAACGAACAACGAACAACGAACAACGAACAACGAACAACGAACAACGAACAACGAACAACGAACAACGAACAACGAACAACGAACCACGAACAACGAACAACGAACAACGAACAACGAACAACGAACAACGAACAACGAACAACGAACAACGAACAACGAACAACGAACAACGACCAACGAACAACGAACAACGAACAACGAACAACGAACAACGAACAACGAACAACGAACAAACGAACAACGAACAAACGAACAACGAACAAACGAACAACGAACAACGAACAACGAACAACGAACAACGAACAACGAAGAACAAACAACAAACAACGAAGAACAAACAACAAACAACGAAGAACAAACAACAAACAACGAAGAACAAACAACGAAGAACAAACAACGAAGAACAAACAACGAAGAACAAACAACGAAGAACAAACAACGAAGAACAAACAACGAAGAACAAACAACGAAGAACAAACAACGAAGAACAAACAACGAAGAACAAACAACGAAGAACAAACAACGAAGAACAAACAACGAAGAACAAACAACGAAGAACAAACAACAAACAAGAAACAACGAAGAAAAAACAACAAACAACAAACAACGAAGAACAAACAACAAACAACAAACAACAAACAACGAAGAACAAACAACAAACAACGAAGAACAAACAACAAAAAACGAAGAACAAACAACAAACAACAAACAACGAAGAACAAACAACAAACAACAAACAACGAAGAACAAACAACAAACAACAAACAACGAAGAACAAACAACAAACAACAAACAGCGAAGAACAAACAACAAACAACGAAGAACAAACAACGAAGAACAAACAACGAAGAACAAACAACGAAGAACAAACAACGAAGAACAAACAACGAAGAACAAACAACGAAGAACAAACAACGAAGAACAAACAACGAAGAACAAACAACGAAGAACAAACAACGAAGAACAAACAACGAAGAACAAACAACGAAGAACAAACAACGAAGAACAAACAACGAAGAACAAACAACGAAGAACAAACAACGAAGAACAAACAACGAAGAACAAACAACGAAGAACAAACAACGAAGAACAAACAACGAAGAACAAACAACGAAGAACAAACAACGAAGAACAAACAACAAACAACGAAGAACAGACAACAAACAACGAAGAACGAACAACGAACAACGAACAACGAACAACGAACAACGAACAACGAACAACGAACAACGAACAACGAACAACGAACAACGAACAACGAACAACGAACAACGAACAACGAACAACGAACAACGAACAACGAACAACGAACAAACGAACAACGAACAAACGAACAACGAACAAACGAACAACTAACAACGAACAACGAACAACGAACAACGAACAACGAACAACGAACAACGAACAACGAACAACGAACAACGAACAACGAACAACGAACAACAAACAACGAACAACGTACAACGAACAACGAACAACGAACAACGAACAACGAACAACGAACAACGAACAACAAGCAACGAACAACCAGCAACGAACAACCAGCAACAAGCAACGAAGAACAAACAACAAACAACGAAGAACAAACAACAAACAACGAAGAACAAACAACAAACAACGAAGAACAAACAACAAACAACGAAGAACAAACAACAAACAACGAAGAACAAACAACAAACAACGCAGAACAAACAACAAACAACGAAGAACAAACAACAAACAACGAAGAACAAACAACAAACAACGAAGAACAAACAACAAACAACGAAGAACAAACAACAAACAACAAGCAACAAGCAACAAGCAACAAGCAACGAAGAACAAACAACAAACAACAAGCAACGAAGAACAAACAACAAACAACGAAGAACAAACAACAAACAACGAAGAACAAACAACAAACAACGAACAACGAACAACGAACAACGAACAACGAACAACGAACAACGAACAACGAACAACGAACAACGAACAACGAACAACGAACAACGAACAACGAACAACGAACAACGAACAACGAACAACGAACAACGAACAACGAACAACGAACAACGAACAACGAACAACGAACAACGAACAACGAACAACGAACAACGAACAACGAAGAACAAACAACGAACAACGAACAAACGAACAACGAACAAACGAACAACGAACAAACGAACAACGAAGAACGAACAACGAAGAACGAACAACGAAGAACGAACAACGAAGAACAAACAACGAAGAACAAACAACGAACAACGAACAACGAACAACGAACAACGAACAACGAACAACGAACAACGAACAACGAACAACGAACAACGAACAACGAACAACGAACAACGAACAACGAACAACGAACAACGAACAACGAACAACGAACAACGAACAACGAACAACGAACAACGAACAACGAACAACGAACAACGAACAACGAACAACGAACAACGAACAACGAACAACGAACAACGAACAACGAACAACGAACAACGAACAACGAACAAACGAACAACGAACAAACGAACAACGAACAAACGAACAACGAACAAACGAACAACGAACAACGAACAACGAAGAACAAACAACGAAGAACAAACAACGAAGAACAAACAACGAAGAACAAACAACGAAGAACAAACAACGAAGAACAAACAACGAAGAACAAACAACAAACAAGAAACAACGAAGAAAAAACAACAAACAACAAACAACGAAGAACAAACAACAAACAACAAACAACAAACAACGAAGAACAAACAACAAACAACGAAGAACAAACAACAAAAAACGAAGAACAAACAACAAACAACAAACAACGAAGAACAAACAACAAACAACAAACAATGAAGAACAAACAACAAACAACAAACAACGAAGAACAAACAACAAACAACAAACAACGAAGAACAAACAACAAACAACGAAGAACAAACAACAAACAACGAAGAACAAACAACAAACAACGAAGAACAAACAACAAACAACGAAGAACAAACAACAAACATCGAAGAACAAACAACAAACAACGATGAACAAACAACAAACAACGAAGAACAAACAACAAACAACGAAGAACAAACAACAAACAACGAAGAACAAACAACGAAGAACAAACAACAAACAACGAAGAACAAACAACAAACAACGAAGAACAAACAACAAACAACGAAGAACAAACAACGAACAACGAAGAACAAACAACGAAGAACAAACAACGAAGAACAAACAACAAACAACGAAGAACAAACAACGAAGAACAAACAACGAAGAACAAACAACGAAGAACAAACAACGAAGAACAAACAACGAAGAACAAACAACGAAGAACAAACAACGAAGAACATACAACGAAGAAAAAACAACGAAGAACAAACAACGAAGAACAAACAACGAAGACCAAACAACGAAGAACAAACAACGAAGAACACACAACGAAGAACAAACAAAGAAGAACAAACAACGAAGAACAAACAACGAAGAACAAACAACGAAGAACAAACAACGAAGAACAAACAACGAAGAACAAACAACGAAGAACAAACAACGAAGAACAAACAACGAAGAACAAATAACGAAGAACTAACAACGAAGTACAAACAACGAAGTACAAACAACGAAGAACAAACAACGAAGAACAAACAACGAAGACCAAACAACGAAGAACAAACAACGAAGAACACACAACGAAGAACAAACAAAGAAGAACAAACAACGAAGAACAAACAACGAAGAACAAACAACGAAGAACAAACAACGAAGAACAAACAACGAAGAACAAACAACGAAGAACAAACAACGAAGAACAAACAACGAAGAACAAACAACGAAGAACTAACAACGAAGTACAAACAACGAAGTACAAACAACGAAGAACAAACAACGAAGAACAAACAACGAAGAACAAACAACGAAGAACAAACAACGAAGAACAAACAACAAACAACGAAGAACAAACAACAAACACAATCAACGAAGAACAAACAACAAACAACGAAGAACAAACAACAAACAACAAACAACAAACAACGAAGAACAAACAACAAACAACAATCAACGAAGAACAAACAACAAACAACGAAGAACAAACAACAAACAACAAACAACGAAGAACAAACAACAAACAACAAACAACGAAGAACAAACAACAAACAACAAACAACGAAGAACAAACAACAAACAACAAACAACGAAGAACAAACAACAAACAACAAACAACGAAGAACAAACAACAAACAACGAAGAACAAACAACAAACAACAAACAACGAAGAACAAACAACGAACAACGAAGAACAAACAACGAAGAACAAACAACGAACAACGAAGAACAAACAACGAACAACGAAGAACAAACAACGAACAACGAAGAACAAACAACGAACAACGAGGAACAAACAACGAACAACGAGGAACAAACAACGAACAACGAGGAACGAACAACGAACAACGAGGAACGAACAACGAACAACGAGGAACGAACAACGAACAACGAGGAACGAACAACGAAGAACGAAGAACGAACAACGAACAACGAAGAACGAACAACGAACAACGAAGAACGAACAACGAACAACGAACAACGAACAACGATCAACGAACAACGAACAACGAACAACGAACAACGAACAACGAACTACGAACAACGAACAACGAACTACGAAGAACGAACAACGAACAACGAACAACGAACAACGAACAACGAACAACGAACAACGAACAACGAACAACGAACATCGAAGAACACACAACGAACATCGAAGAACACACAACGAACAACGAACAACGAACAACGAACAACGAACAACGAACAACGAACAACGAACAACGAACAACGAAGAACGAACAACGAACAACGAAGAACGAACAACGAACAACGAAGAACGAACAACGAACAACGAAGAACGAACAACGAACAACGAAGAACGAACAACGAACAACGAAGAACGAACAACGAACAACGAAGAACGAACAACGAACAACGAACAACGAACAACGAACAACGAACAACGAACAACGAACAACGAACAACGAACAACGAACAACGAAGAACGAACAACGAACAACGAAGAACGTACAACGAACAACGAAGAACGTACAACGAACAACGAACAACGAACAACGAACAACGAACAACGAACAACGAACAACGAACAACGAACAACGAACAACGAACAACGTACAACGAACAACGAACAACGAACAACGAACAACGAACAACGAACAACGAACAACAAGCAACGAACAACCAGCAACGAACAACCAGCAACAAGCAACGAAGAACAAACAACAAACAACGAAGAACAAACAACAAACAACGAAGAACAAACAACAAACAACGAAGAACAAACAACAAACAACGAAGAACAAACAACAAACAACGAAGAACAAACAACAAACAACGCAGAACAAACAACAAACAACGAAGAACAAACAACAAACAACGAAGAACAAACAACAAACAACGAAGAACAAACAACAAACAACGAAGAACAAACAACAAACAACAAGCAACAAGCAACAAGCAACAAGCAACGAAGAACAAACAACAAACAACAAGCAACGAAGAACAAACAACAAACAACGAAGAACAAACAACAAACAACGAAGAACAAACAACAAACAACGAACAACGAACAACGAACAACGAACAACGAACAACGAACAACGAACAACGAACAACGAACAACGAACAACGAACAACGAACAACGAACAACGAACAACGAACAACGAATAACGAACAACGAACAACGAACAACGAACAACGAACAACGAACAACGAACAACGAACAACGAAGAACAAACAACGAAGAACAAACAACGAACAACGAACAAACGAACAACGAACAAACGAACAACGAACAAACGAACAACGAAGAACGAACAACGAAGAACGAACAACGAAGAACAAACAACGAAGAACAAACAACGAACAACGAACAACGAACAACGAACAACGAACAACGAACAACGAACAACGAACAACGAACAACGAACAACGAACAACGAACAACGAACAACGAACAACGAACAACGAACAACGAACAACGAACAACGAACAACGAACAACGAACAACGAACAACGAACAACGAACAACGAACAACGAACAACGAACAACGAACAACGAACAACGAACAACGAACAACGAACAACGAACAACGAACAACGAACAACGAACAACGAACAACGAACAACGAACAACGAACAACGAACAACGAACAACGAACAACGAACAACGAACAACGAACAACGAACAACGAACAACGAACAACGAACAACGAACAACGAACAACGAACAACGAACAACGAACAACGAACAAACGAACAACGAACAAACGAACAACGAACAAACGAACAACGAACAAACGAACAACGAACAAACGAACAACGAACAACGAACAACGAAGAACAAACAACGAAGAACAAACAACGAAGAACAAACAACGAAGAACAAACAACGAAGAACAAACAACGAAGAACAAACAACGAAGAACAAACAACAAACAAGAAACAACGAAGAAAAAACAACAAACAACAAACAACGAAGAACAAACAACAAACAACAAACAACAAACAACAAACAACGAAGAACAAACAACAAACAACGAAGAACAAACAACAAAAAACGAAGAACAAACAACAAACAACAAACAACGAAGAACAAACAACAAACAACAAACAATGAAGAACAAACAACAAACAACAAACAACGAAGAACAAACAACAAACAACAAACAACGAAGAACAAACAACAAACAACGAAGAACAAACAACAAACAACGAAGAACAAACAACAAACAACGAAGAACAAACAACAAACAACGAAGAACAAACAACAAACAACGAAGAACAAACAACAAACATCGAAGAACAAACAACAAACAACGATGAACAAACAACAAACAACGAAGAACAAACAACAAACAACGAAGAACAAACAACAAACAACGAAGAACAAACAACAAACAACGAAGAACAAACAACAAACAACGAAGAACAAACAACAAACAACGAAGAACAAACAACAAACAACGAAGAACAAACAACGAACAACGAAGAACAAACAACGAAGAACAAACAACGAAGAACAAACAACAAACAACGAAGAACAAACAACGAAGAACAAACAACGAAGAACAAACAACGAAGAACAAACAACGAAGAACAAACAACGAAGAACAAACAACGAAGAACAAACAACGAAGAACATACAACGAAGAAAAAACAACGAAGAACAAACAACGAAGAACAAACAACGAAGACCAAACAACGAAGAACAAACAACGAAGAACACACAACGAAGAACAAACAAAGAAGAACAAACAACGAAGAACAAACAACGAAGAACAAACAACGAAGAACAAACAACGAAGAACAAACAACGAAGAACAAACAACGAAGAACAAACAACGAAGAACAAACAACGAAGAACAAATAACGAAGAACTAACAACGAAGTACAAACAACGAAGTACAAACAACGAAGAACAAACAACGAAGAACAAACAACGAAGACCAAACAACGAAGAACAAACAACGAAGAACACACAACGAAGAACAAACAAAGAAGAACAAACAACGAAGAACAAACAACGAAGAACAAACAACGAAGAACAAACAGCGAAGAACAAACAACGAAGAACAAACAACGAAGAACAAACAACGAAGAACAAACAACGAAGAACTAACAACGAAGTACAAACAACGAAGTACAAACAACGAAGAACAAACAACGAAGAACAAACAACGAAGAACAAACAACGAAGAACAAACAACGAAGAACAAACAACAAACAACGAAGAACAAACAACAAACACAATCAACGAAGAACAAACAACAAACAACGAAGAACAAACAACAAACAACAAACAACAAACAACGAAGAACAAACAACAAACAACAATCAACGAAGAACAAACAACAAACAACGAAGAACAAACAACAAACAACAAACAACAAAGAACAAACAACAAACAACAAACAACGAAGAACAAACAACAAACAACAAACAACGAAGAACAAACAACAAACAACAAACAACGAAGAACAAACAACAAACAACAAACAACGAAGAACAAACAACAAACAACAAACAACGAAGAACAAACAACGAACAACGAAGAACAAACAACGAAGAACAAACAACGAACAACGAAGAACAAACAACGAACAACGAAGAACAAACAACGAACAACGAAGAACAAACAACGAACAACGAAGAACAAACAACGAACAACGAAGAACAAACAACGAACAACGAAGAACAAACAACGAAGAACAAACAACGAACAACGAAGAACAAACAACGAACAACGAAAAACAAACAACGAACAACGAAGAACAAACAACGAACAACGAAGAACAAACAACGAACAACGAGGAACAAACAACGAACAACGAGGAACAAACAACGAACAACGAGGAACGAACAACGAACAACGAGGAACGAACAACGAACAACGAGGAACGAACAACGAACAACGAAGAACGAACAACGAAGAACGAAGAACGAACAACGAACAACGAAGAACGAACAACGAACAACGAAGAACGAACAACGAACAACGAACAACGAACAACGATCAACGAACAACGAACAACGAACAACGAACAACGAACAACGAACTACGAACAACGAACAACGAACTACGAAGAACGAACAACGAACAACGAACAACGAACAACGAACAACGAACAACGAACAACGAACAACGAACAACGAACATCGAAGAACACACAACGAACATCGAAGAACACACAACGAACAACGAACAACGAACAACGAACAACTAACAACGAACAACGAACAACGAACAACGAACAACGAACAACGAACAACGAACAACGAACAACGAAGAACGAACAACGAACAACGAAGAACGAACAACGAACAACGAACAACGAAGAACGAACAACGAACAACGAAGAACGAACAACGAACAACGAAGAACGAACAACGAACAACGAAGAACGAACAACGAACAACGAAGAACGAACAACGAACAACGAAGAACGAACAACGAACAACGAACAACGAACAACGAACAACGAACAACGAACAACGAACAACGAACAACGAACAACGAACAACGAAGAACGAACAACGAACAACGAAGAACGTACAACGAACAACGAAGAACGTACAACGAACAACGAACAACGAACAACGAACAACGAACAACGAACAACGAACAACGAACAACGAACAACGAACAACGAACAACGAACAACGAACAACGTACAACGAACAACGAACAACGAACAACGAACAACGAACAACGAACAACGAACAACAAGCAACGAACAACCAGCAACGAACAACCAGCAACAAGCAACGAAGAACAAACAACAAACAACGAAGAACAAACAACAAACAACGAAGAACAAACAACAAACAACGAAGAACAAACAACAAACAACGAAGAACAAACAACAAACAACGAAGAACAAACAACAAACAACGCAGAACAAACAACAAACAACGAAGAACAAACAACAAACAACGAAGAACAAACAACAAACAACGAAGAACAAACAACAAACAACGAAGAACAAACAACAAACAACAAGCAACAAGCAACAAGCAACAAGCAACGAAGAACAAACAACAAACAACAAGCAACGAAGAACAAACAACAAACAACGAAGAACAAACAACAAACAACGAAGAACAAACAACAAACAACGAACAACGAACAACGAACAACGAACAACGAACAACGAACAACGAACAACGAACAACGAACAACGAACAACGAACAACGAACAACGAACAACGAACAACGAATAACGAACAACGAACAACGAACAACGAACAACGAACAACGAACAACGAACAACGAACAACGAACAACGAAGAACAAACAACGAAGAACAAACAACGAACAACGAACAAACGAACAACGAACAAACGAACAACGAACAAACGAACAACGAAGAACGAACAACGAAGAACGAACAACGAAGAACAAACAACGAAGAACAAACAACGAACAACGAACAACGAACAACGAACAACGAACAACGAACAACGAACAACGAACAACGAACAACGAACAACGAACAACGAACAACGAACAACGAACAACGAACAACGAACAACGAACAACGAACAACGAACAACGAACAACGAACAACGAACAACGAACAACGAACAACGAACAACGAACAACGAACAACGAACAACGAACAACGAACAACGAACAACGAACAACGAACAACGAACAACGAACAACGAACAACGAACAACGAACAACGAACAACGAACAACGAACAACGAACAACGAACAACGAACAACGAACAACGAACAACGAACAACGAACAACGAAGAACGAACAACGAAGAACGAACAACGAAGAACGAAGAACGAACAACGAACAACGAACAACGAACAACGAACAACGAACAACGATCAACGAACAACGAACAACGAACAACGAACAACGAACAACGAACTACGAACAACGAACAACGAACTACGAAGAACGAACAACGAACAACGAACAACGAACAACGAACAACGAACAACGAACAACGAACAACGAACAACGAACATCGAAGAACACACAACGAACATCGAAGAACACACAACGAACAACGAACAACGAACAACGAACAACGAACAACGAACAACGAACAACGAACAACGAACAACGAACAACGAACAACGAACAACGAACAACGAACAACGAAGAACGAACAACGAACAACGAAGAACGAACAACGAACAACGAAGAACGAACAACGAACAACGAAGAACGAACAACGAACAACGAAGAACGAAGAACGAACAACGAAGAACGAACAACGAACAACGAACAACAAGCAACGAACAACCAGCAACAAGCAACGAAGAACGAACAACGAACAACGAACAACGAACAACGAACTACGAACAACGAACAACGAACTACGAAGAACGATCAACGAACAACGAACAACGAACAACGAACATCGAAGAACGAACAACGAACAACGAAGAACGAACAACGAACCACGAAGAACGAACAACGAAGAACGAACAACGAACAACGAACAACGAACAACGAACAACGATCAACGAACAACGAAGAACGAACAACGAAGAACGAACAACGAACAACGAACAACGAACAACGAACAACGAAGAACAAACAACGAAGAACAAACAACGAACAACGAACAAACGAACAACGAACAAACGAACAACGAAGAACGAACAACGAAGAACAAACAACGAAGAACAAACAACGAACAACGAACAACGAACAACGAACAACGAACAACGAACAACGAACAACGAACAACGAACAACGAACAACGAACAACGAACAACGAACAACGAACAACGAACAACGAACAACGAAGAACGAACAACGAACAACGAACAACGAACAACGAACAACGAACAACGAACAACGAACAACGAACAACGAACAACGAACAACGAACAACGAACAACGAACAACGAACAACGAACAACGAACAACGAACAAACGAACAACGAACAAACGAACAACGAACAAACGAACAACGAACAAACGAACAACGAACAAACGAACAACGAACAAACGAACAACGAACAAACGAACAACGAACAAACGAACAACGAACAAACGTACAACGAACAAACGAACAACGAACAAACGAACAACGAACAAACGAACAACGAACAAACGAACAACGAAGAACAAACAACGAAGAACAAACAACGAAGAACAAACAACGAAGAACAAACAACGAAGAACAAACAACGAAGAACAAACAACGAAGAACAAACAACGAAGAACAAACAACGAAGAACAAACAACGAAGAACAAACAACGAAGAACAAACAACGAAGAACAAACAACAAACAAGAAACAACGAAGAAAAAACAACAAACAACAAACAACGAAGAACAAACAACAAACAACAAACAACAAACAACGAAGAACAAACAACAAACAACGAAGAACAAACAACAAAAAACGAAGAACAAACAACAAACAACAAACAACGAAGAACAAACAACAAACAACAAACAACGAAGAACAAACAACAAACAACAAACAACGAAGAACAAACAACAAACAACAAACAACGAAGAACAAACAACAAACAACGAAGAACAAACAACAAACAACGAAGAACAAACAACAAACAACGAAGAACAAACAACAAACATCGAAGAACAAACAACAAACAACGATGAACAAACAACAAACAACGAAGAACAAACAACAAACAACGAAGAACAAACAACAAACAACGAAGAACAAACAACAAACAACGAAGAACAAACAACGAACAACGAAGAACAAACAGCGAAGAACAAACAACGAAGAACAAACAACAAACAACGAAGAACAAACAACGAAGAACAAACAACGAAGAACAAACAACGAAGAACAAACAACGAAGAACAAACAACGAAGAACAAACAACGAAGAACAAACAACGAAGAACAAACAACGAAGAACAAACAACGAAGAACAAACAACGAAGAACATACAACGAAGAAAAAACAACGAAGAACAAACAACGAAGAACAAACAACGAAGACCAAACAACGAAGAACAAACAACGAAGAACACACAACGAAGAACAAACAAAGAAGAACAAACAACGAAGAACAAACAACGAAGAACAAACAACGAAGAACAAACAACGAAGAACAAACAACGAAGAACAAACAACGAAGAACAAACAATGAAGAACAAACAACGAAGAACAAACAACGAAGAACTAACAACGAAGTACAAACAACGAAGTACAAACAACGAAGAACAAACAACGAAGAACAAACAACGAAGACCAAACAACGAAGAACAAACAACGAAGAACACACAACGAAGAACAAACAAAGAAGAACAAACAACGAAGAACAAACAACGAAGAACAAACAACGAAGAACAAACAACGAAGAACAAACAACGAAGAACAAACAACGAAGAACAAACAACGAAGAACAAACAACGAAGAACAAACAACGAAGAACTAACAACGAAGTACAAACAACGAATTACAAACAACGAAGAACAAACAACGAAGAACAAACAACGAAGAACAAACAACGAAGAACAAACAACGAAGAACAAACAACAAACAACGAAGAACAAACAACAAACAACAATCAACGAAGAACAAACAACAAACAACGAAGAACAAACAACAAACAACAAACAACAAACAACGAAGAACAAACAACAAACAACAATCAACGAAGAACAAACAACAAACAACGAAGAACAAACAACAAACAACAAACAACGAAGAACAAACAACAAACAACAAACAACGAAGAACAAACAACAAACAACAAACAACGAAGAACAAACAACAAACAACAAACAACGAAGAACAAACAACAAACAACAAACAACGAAGAACAAACAACAAACAACAAACAACGAACAACGATCAACGAACAACGAACAACGAACAACGAACAACGAACAACGAACAACGAACAACGAACAACGAACAACGAACAACGAACAACGAACAACGAACAACGAACAACGAACAACGAACAACGAACAACGAACAACGAACAACGAACAACGAACAACGAACAACGAACAACGAACAACGAACAACGAACAACGAACAACGAACAACGAACAACGAACAACGAACAACGAAAAACGAACAACGAACAACGAACAACGAACAACGAACAACGAACAACGAAGAACAAACAACGAACAACGAAGAACAAACAACGAACAACGAAGAACAAACAACGAACAACGAAGAACAAACAACGAACAACGAAGAACAAACAACGAACAACGAAGAACAAGCAACGAACAACGAAGAACAAGCAACGAACAACGAAGAACAAGCAACGAACAACGAAGAACAAGCAACGAACAACGAAGAACAAGCAACGAACAACGAAGAACAAGCAACGAACAACGAAGAACAAGCAACGAACAACGAAGAACAAACAGCAAACAACGAAGAACAAACAGCAAACAACGAAGAACAAACAGCAAACAACGAAGAACAAACAGCAAACAACGAAGAACAAACAGCAAACAACGAAGAACAAACAGCAAACAACGAAGAACAAACAACAAACAACGAAGAACAAACAACAAACAACGAAGAACAAGCAACAAACAACGAAGAACAAGCAACAAACAACGAAGAACAAGCAACAAACAACGAAGAACAAGCAACAAACAACGAAGAACAAGCAACAAACAACGAAGAACAAACAACAAACAACGAAGAACAAACAACAAACAACGAAGAACAAACAACAAACAACGAAGAACAAACAACAAACAACGAAGAACAAACAACAAACAACGAAGAACAAACAACAAACAACGAAGAACAAACAACAAACAACGAAGAACAAACAACAAACAACGAAGAACAAACAACAAACAACGAAGAACAAACAACAAACAACGAAGAACAAGCAACAAACAACGAAGAACAAGCAACAAACAACGAAGAACAAGCAACAAACAACGAAGAACAAGCAGCAAACAACGAAGAACAAGCAGCAAACAACGAAGAACAACCAGCAAACAACGAAGAACAAACAGCAAACAACGAAGAACAAACAGCAAACAACGAAGAACAAACAGCAAACAACGAAGAACAAACAGCAAACAACGAAGAACAAACAGCAAACAACGAAGAACAAACAGCAAACAACGAAGAACAAACAGCAAACAACGAAGAACAAACAGCAAACAACGAAGAACAAACAGCAAACAACGAAGAACAAACAACAAACAACGAAGAACAAACAACAAACAACGAAGAACAAACAACAAACAACGAAGAACAAACAACAAACAACGAAGAACAAACAACAAACAACAAGCAACAAGCAACAAGCAACAAGCAACGAAGAACAAACAACAAACAACAAGCAACGAAGAACAAACAACAAACAACAAGCAACGAAGAACAAACAACAAACAACGAAGAACAAACAACAAACAACGAACAACGAACAACGAACAACGAACAACGAACAACGAACAACGAACAACGAACAACGAACAACGAACAACGAACAACGAACAACGAACAACGAACAACGAACAACGAACAACGAACAACGAACAACGAACAACGAACAACGAACAACGAACAACGAACAACGAACAACGAACAACGAACAACGAACAACGAACAACGAACAACGAACAACGAACAACGAACAACGAACAACGAACAACGAACAACGAACAACGAACAACGAACAACGAACAACGAACAACGAACAACGAACAACGAACAACGAAGAACAAACAACAAACAACGAAGAACAAACAACAAACAACGAAGAACAAACAACGAAGAACAAACAACGAAGAACAAACAACGAAGAACAAACAACGAAGAACAAACAACGAAGAACAAACAACGATGAACAAACAACGAAGTACAAACAACGAAGTACAAACAACGAAGAACAAACAACGAAGAACAAACAACGAAGAACAAACAACGAAGAACAAACAACAAACAAGAAACAACGAAGAAAAAACAACAAACAACAAACAACGAAGAACAAACAACAAACAACGAAGAACAAACAACAAACAACGAAGAACAAACAACAAACAACGAAGAACAAACAACAAACATCGAAGAACAAACAAGAAACAACGATGAACAAACAACAAACAACGAAGAACAAACAACAAACAACGAAGAACAAACAACAAACAACGAAGAACAAACAACAAACAACGAAGAACAAACAACAAACAACGAAGAACAAACAACAAACAACGAAGAACAAACAACGAACAACGAAGAACAAACAACGAAGAACAAACAACGAAGAACAAACAACGAAGAACAAACAAAGAAGAACAAACAACGAAGTACAAACAACGAAGTACAAACAACGAAGAACAAACAACGAAGAACAAACAACGAAGAACAAACAACGAAGAACAAACAACAAACAAGAAACAACGAAGAAATAACAACAAACAACAAACAACGAAGAACAAACAACAAACAACGAAGAACAAACAACAAACAACGAAGAACAAACAACAAACAACGAAGAACAAACAACAAACATCGAAGAACAAACAAGAAACAACGATGAACAAACAACAAACAACGAAGAACAAACAACAAACAACGAAGAACAAACAACAAACAACGAAGAACAAACAACAAACAACGAAGAACAAACAACAAACAACGAAGAACAAACAACAAACAACGAAGAACAAACAACGAACAACGAAGAACAAACAACGAAGAACAAACAACGAAGAACAAACAACGAAGAACAAACAAAGAAGAACATACAACGAAGAAAAAACAACGAAGAACAAACAACGAAGAACAAACAACGAAGACCAAACAACGAAGAACAAACAACGAAGAACACACAACGAAGAACAAACAAAGAAGAACAAACAACGAAGAACAAACAACGAAGAACAAACAACGAAGAACAAACAACGAAGAACAAACAACGAAGAACAAACAACGAAGAACAAACAACGAAGAACAAACAACGAAGAACAAACAACGAAGAACAAACAACGAAGAACAAACAACAAACAAGAAACAACGAAGAAAAAACAACAAACAACAAACAACGAAGAACAAACAACAAACAACAAACAACAAACAACGAAGAACAAACAACAAACAACAAACAACGAAGAACAAACAACGAAGAACAAACAACAAACAACGAAGAACAGACAACAAACAACGAAGAACGAACAACGAACAACGAACAACGAACAACGAACAACGAACAACGAACAACGAACAACGAACAACGAACAACGAACAACGAACAACGAACAACGAACAAACGAACAACGAACAAACGAACAACGAACAAACGAACAACTAACAACGAACAACGAACAACGAACAACGAACAACGAACAACGAACAACGGACAACGAACAACGAACAACGAACAACGAACAACGAACAACGAACAACGTACAACGAACAACGAACAACGAACAACGAACAACGAACAACGAACAACGAACAACAAGCAACGAACAACCAGCAACGAACAACCAGCAACAAGCAACGAAGAACAAACAACAAACAACGAAGAACAAACAACAAACAACGAAGAACAAACAACAAACAACGAAGAACAAACAACAAACAACGAAGAACAAACAACAAACAACGAAGAACAAACAACAAACAACGCAGAACAAACAACAAACAACGAAGAACAAACAACAAACAACGAAGAACAAACAACAAACAACGAAGAACAAACAACAAACAACGAAGAACAAACAACAAACAACAAGCAACAAGCAACAAGCAACAAGCAACAAGCAACGAAGAACAAACAACAAACAACAAGCAACGAAGAACAAACAACAAACAACGAAGAACAAACAACAAACAACGAAGAACAAACAACAAACAACGAACAACGAACAACGAACAACGAACAACGAACAACGAACAACGAACAACGAACAACGAACAACGAACAACGAACAACGAACAACGAACAACGAACAACGAACAACGAACAACGAACAACGAACAACGAACAACGAACAACGAACAACGAACAACGAACAACGAACAACGAACAACGAACAACGAACAACGAACAACGAACAACGAACAACGAACAACGAACAACGAACAACGAACAACGAACAACGAACAACGAACAACGAACAACGAACAACGAACAACGAACAACGAACAACGAACAACGAACAACGAACAACGAACAACGAACAACGAACAACGAACAACGAACAACGAACAACGAACAACGAACAACGAACAACGAAGAACAAACAACGAAGAACAAACAACGAACAACGAACAAACGAACAACGAACAAACGAACAACGAACAAACGAACAACGAAGAACGAACAACGAAGAACGAACAACGAAGAACAAACAACGAAGAACAAACAACGAAGAACAAGCAACGAAGAACAAACAACGAACAACGAACAACGAACAACGAACAACGAACAACGAACAACGAACAACGAACAACGAACAACGAACAACGAACAACGAACAACGAACAACGAACAACGAACAACGAACAACGAACAACGAACAACGAACAACGAACAACGAACAACGAACAACGAACAACGAACAAACGAACAACGAACAAACGAACAACGAACAAACGAACAACGAACAAACGAACAACGAACAACGAACAACGAAGAACAAACAACGAAGAACAAACAACGAAGAACAATCAACGAAGAACAAACAACGAAGAACAAACAACGAAGAACAAACAACGAAGAACAAACAACGAAGAACAAACAACGAAGAACAAACAACGAAGAACAAACAACGAAGAACAAACAACGAAGAACAAACAACGAAGAACAAACAACAAACAAGAAACAACGAAGAAAAAACAACAAACAACAAACAACGAAGAACAAACAACAAACAACAAACAACAAACAACAAACAACGAAGAACAAACAACAAACAACGAAGAACAAACAACAAAAAACGAAGAACAAACAACAAACAACAAACAACGAAGAACAAACAACGAAGAACAAACAACGAAGAACAAACAACAAACAACGAAGAACAAACAACAAACAACGAAGAACAAACAACAAACAACGAAGAACAAACAACAAACAACAAGCAACAAGCAACAAGCAACAAGCAACGAAGAACAAACAACAAACAACAAGCAACGAAGAACAAACAACAAACAACAAACAACGAAGAACAAACAACAAACAACGAAGAACAAACAACAAACAACGAACAACGAACAACGAACAACGAACAACGAACAACGAACAACGAACAACGAACAACGAACAACGAACAACGAACAACGAACAACGAACAACGAACAACGAACAACGAACAAACGAACAACGAACAAACGAACAACGAACAAACGAACAACGAACAACGAACAACGAACAACGAAGAACGAACAACGAAGAACGAACAACGAAGAACGAACAACGAAGAACAAACAACGAAGAACAAACAACGAAGAACAAACAACGAAGAACAAACAACGAAGAACAAACAACGAAGAACGAACAACGAAGAACAAACAACGAAGAACAAACAACGAAGAACAAACAACAAACAAGAAACAACGAAGAAAAAACAACAAACAACAAACAACGAAGAACAAACAACAAACAACAAACAACAAACAACGAAGAACAAACAACAAACAACGAAGAACAGACAACAAACAACGAAGAACAAACAACAAACAACGAAGAACAAACAACAAACAACGAAGAACAAACAACAAACAACGAAGAACAAACAACAAACAACGAAGAACAAACAACAAACAACAAGCAACAAGCAACAAGCAACGAAGAACAAACAACAAACAACAAGCAACGAAAAACAAACAACAAACAACAAACAACGAAGAACAAACAACAAACAACGAACAACGAACCACGAACAACGAACAACGAACAACGAACAACGAACAACGAACAACGAACAACGAACAACGAACAACGAACAACGAACAACGAACAACGAACAACGAACAACGAACAACGAACAACGAACAACGAACAACGAACAAAGAACAACGAACAACGAACAACGAACAACGAACAACGAACAACGAACAACGAACAACGAACAACGAACAACGAACAACGAACAACGAACAACGAACAACGAACAACGAACAACGAACAAACGAACAACGAACAAACGAACAACGAACAAACGAACAACGAACAACGAACAACGAACAACGAAGAACAAACAACGAAGAACAAACAACGAAGAACAAACAACAAAGAACAAACAACGAAGAACAAACAACGAAGAACAAACAACGAAGAACAAACAACGAAGAACAAACAACGAAGAACAAACAACGAAGAACAAACAACGAAGAACAAACAACGAAGAACAAACAACAAACAAGAAACAACGAAGAAAAAACAACAAACAACAAACAACGAAGAACAAACAACAAACAACAAACAACAAACAACGAAGAACAAACAACAAACAACGAAGAACAAACAACAAAAAACGAAGAACAAACAACAAACAACAAACAACGAAGAACAAACAACAAACAACAAACAACGAAGAACAAACAACAAACAACAAACAACGAAGAACAAACAACAAACAACAAACAACGAAGAACAAACAACAAACAACAAACAACGAAGAACAAACAACAAACAACGAAGAACAAACAACAAACAACGAAGAACAAACAACAAACAACGAAGAACAAACAACAAACAACGAAGAACAAACAACAAACAACGAAGAACAAACAACAAACAACGAAGAACAAACAACAAACAACGAAGAACAAACAACAAACATCGAAGAACAAACAACAAACAACGATGAACAAACAACAAACAACGAAGAACAAACAACAAACAACGAAGAACAAACAACAAACAACGAAGAACAAACAACAAACAACGAAGAACAAACGACAAACAACGAAGAACAAACAACAAACAACGAAGAACAAACAACAAACAACGAAGAACAAACAACAAACAACGAAGAACAAACAACGAACAACGAAGAACAAACAACGAAGAACAAACAACGAAGAACAAACAACAAACAACGAAGAACAAACAACGAAGAACAAACAACGAAGAACAAACAACGAAGAACAAACAACGAAGAACAAACAACGAAGAACAAACAACGAAGAACATACAACGAAGAACAAACAACGAAGAACAAACAACGAAGAACAAACAACGAAGACCAAACAACGAAGAACAAACAACGAAGAACAAACAACGAAGAACAAACAACGAAGAACAAACAACGAAGAACAAACAACGAAGAACAAACAACGAAGAACAAACAACGATGAACAAACAACGAAGAACAAACAACGTAGAACAAACAACGAAGAACTAACAACGAAGTACAAACAACGAAGTACAAACAACGAAGAACAAACAACGAAGAACAAACAACGAAGAACAAACAACGAAGAACAAACAACGAAGAACAAACAACAAACAACGAAGAACAAACAACAAACAACGAAGAACAAACAACAAACAACAAACAACGAAGAACAAACAACAACCAACAAACAACAAACAACGAAGAACAAACAACAAACAACAATCAACGAAGAACAAACAACAAACAACGAAGAACAAACAACAAACAAGAAACAACGAAGAAAAAACAACAAACAACAAACAACGAAGAACAAACAACAAACAACAAACAACGAAGAACAAACAACAAACAACAAACAACGAAGAACAAACAACAAACAACGAAGAACAAACAACAAACAACAAACAACGAAGAACAAACAACAAACAACAAACAACGAAGAACAAACAACAAACAACAAACAACGAACAACGAACAACGAACAACAAACAACAAACAACGAAGAACAAACAACAAACAACAAACAACGAACAACGAACAACGAACAACGAACAACGAACAACGAACAACGAAGAACCAACAACGAACAACGAAGAACAAACAACGAACAACGAAGAACAAACAACGAACAACGAAGAACAAACAACGAACAACGAAGAACAAACAACGAACAACGAAGAACAAACAACGAACAACGAAGAACAAACAACGAACAACGAAGAACAAACAACGAACAACGAAGAACAAACAACGAACAACGAAGAACAAACAACGAACAACGAAGAACAAACAACAAACAACGAAGAACAAACAACAAACAACGAAGAACAAACAACAAACAACGAAGAACAAGCAACAAACAACGAAGAACAAGCAACAAACAACGAAGAACAAGCAACAAACAACGAAGAACAAGCAACAAACAACGAAGAACAAGCAACAAACAACGAAGAACAAGCAACAAACAACGAAGAACAAGCAACAAACAACGAAGAACAAGCAACAAACAACGAAGAACAAACAGCAAACAACGAAGAACAAACAGCAAA